>NC_051421.1:21773103-21784888 GCF_015228065.2 Penaeus monodon | reverse complement strand
GAGAGAGATGGAGAGAAGGGGAGGGAGAGAAAAGGGGAGAGAGAGAAAAAGAGAGAGAGATGAAAATAGAGAGAGAAATGAGAATGAGAGAGAGAGAGGAGAGTTGAAAATAGAGAGGAGAGAGAGTTGAGAGAGGAGAGGAAGAAGAGAGAGAGAGAGAGAGGGGTGTGAGAGATAAAAATAGGAGAGAGAGATGTGAGAGAGAGAGAGACGACGACGGCAAACATAGAAAAAATATAGACTGATAGTAGTAGAAGATAGATAGTTAGATAGATAAAGTGGGGGAAGAGATGAATTACAATAGAAGGCAAAAGGTAAAAGTGAAATATATAATCCGAAAAAAAGGGAGAGAGAAAAAGATCAAGAATAAAAGTTGAAAAAATGAATATGGAAAGCGAAAGCATTTGTTTATCTCGCGAGACGCAAACTCCACAATGGCAGAATTCAGATGCCATTATGCAAGAGGTTTGAAGCTTTTCTAAAATTTCATGTCATTTTGCATACCACTTAGTTGCAACTTATATTTTGTTACCCCTTTGTGAAAATAGATTTTTAAAGAAATTTTTCCCTTTTTTATAAATTTAAAATCCCGTAAATTACGCAGTAGGTGCAAAGTTTTGTGAGATTAAAACAATGTGCATATCCTCTTATTTTCTTTTTGCAATTTTGATGTATAATTTTCTATGTTATTTGTTTTTAATACCCATATACCCGGAGCACGCGGGCTCCCAACGAACCCTCTTAAGCTTATATGACAATTGGGAATTAATAGGAAAAAATCAGCCCAAACTCCCACACGCACAGTACCCCTCATGCGGGTGGTTTTACAGGGAGGCCTTTTTTTCTTTTCTATTTTTAGTGCTTGCACATTTTTATAGACCCAAAAAGTTTGTCAATTTTCGATAATGGAGCACAATCTACAGGGAAAAATTTTCGTATTATGGTGGCAAGGTTGTCTGAAGAACAGAAAAAATAATATATGTATTACCTACCCTTATCATCTTTACTATGTTTGTATGGTACACAAACCACACACCACACCACACACGCCGCGCACCCAAACAAAAACACACACACACACCCCACCACACACACACACACACACACAAACAAAAAACCACACAAACAAAACCACACACACCAACAAAAAACCACACACACACACACACATATATAATTTTAATATATATATTTTATATAAAATATAATATATATATATATAATTTTATATATAATACACACAAACCACACAAAACACAAACCAAACAAAACATATATATAATGCTTTTCTACTTCTAAAACACACAAAACCAACCACAAAACACACACACAAAACACATATATATATTATATATATATAAATATATATATATTATATATATATATATATTATATATAAAATATATTTTTTTTTTTTTTTTTTTTTTTTTTTTTTTTTTTTTTTTTTTTTTTTATTTTTTTTTTTTTTTTAGGGTGGGTTTCCCTTTTTAAACCCCGCCGTTGGATCACAGAAGGGATACGTAATTGTGTTTTCATGTTGCGTTTGCCCTTGGGTGAGTACGTGGTAGGGTCCCAGTTCCCCCCACGGAGAGGCCGGGTGTATTTTTTAGGTTAGGATTGGAGGACCGAAATCAAAAAGACAGAAAAGGATGACAAGTAAAAAGGATGAGATGTAAACCACGGGGTTTTTGGGTTAAAACATCCCGTTGCCTTTAATCCTTCCTCCCACACTCGCCCTCCCCCACTCGCCCCCCCACCCCCCTTCCCCTCGCCCATTTCAAGTCCCCCCCACACTGTTCTTTACACAAAAACCTAGCCCCGGTCCCCGCCCCCCTCCCCCTCCCCCCACAGGATCCCCCCCTTTCCCCCGCTCCGGGACGATGAAACAACCGACCCAAAAAAGGAGGGAAAAAAGAGGGGATGTTTTGCGAAAGTTTTCACACTTACTCCATCCCCATCTATCTCTCCTGCCACCTTTTTCCCCTTTTCCCCTTAAGTAAAAGGGAAAAAAAAAAACATCATTTTAATTTAAGGGAAAAATCTTTTGAAACGAAAAACTTTGGAAAATATATGCCCACCCCTTTTTCCCTTTCATTTTTTTGCAAAAATCGTTGTATGACCTCGGGGGTTACGAAATTAACGCTTTGCAGTTTTTGGACAAATGTTTTTATCTTTGCCCTTACTAAAAAAGCAGTTTGTCTGAAAACTTATGATAAAAGCGATATGTATGAATAACCTTGTGGAAAAGCATAGAAGCCCATGAGAGATTACGTACCAATGTTTAATTATGATTAAGAAATTTTAAAGTGTCCAAATTCTCCCAAAAAATAGTCCCCACTTAGTCAGTCGAAAAACCGAAAAAGGGGAGATACGGGCGGCCCGGGAGGGGGTTCAGGCGCCCTGTCCCCAAAAGCAAAAAAACCCACTGGAGTTGACCAAGCCGTCTGTCTGCGGGCGGGGGAGAGGAGGGGGGGGGTAGAAAAAAGGGGGTTTTGGGGGAAAGGGGAAAGGGGGGGGAGGCCCGGTTTGGCTGGGAAAGGGTTCTGATGAGCTGACAGGTGGGGAGACAGACGGGACTGGCAGCTGGAGGAACCTTTTAAAATTGGATGCCTTCCTGCCCCCTAAAATAGGTCCCAGTCGAGGGTGGTCCGTGTCCAGTGCCGTGTTTGCGAAGACGTCACGCAAAATATAGAACCCCTAAACAAAATGACGGGAAAAAGGATACGTAAATACTTTTTAGATTTAAAATCAGGATAAAAACGAGCAAAGGGTAAAATCAAAACCGACAACAAAGAAAAAGCCCACGAAAGAAACAGAAAATTTTAAAATAAAATCCCCATAAAATAACACCTCGCGACAGCTCCTGGCGAACGAAAAAAGGGAAAACTCCGCTTAAAGGGGAATTCGGAAAGCCCAATATGCCAAAAGGGCATTTAACTCAAAGGGGAGCACGGGGCGATCCCTTTTTCGGTAAATCAGGGCTCAAAGGAAAATGCGACCCAGAAATTTACGGCATATTCCCAGGGTAAGGGGACCCGCGGAGATTGGCGGGGGCCCGGGAACGCCATTTTTCCCCGGGCCCCCGATTAGCCCCCTGGGAAAATCTCTCCCCAGGACAAAAAATAAAAAACCCGGGGAAAAGAGGGGATGACGTGTCGGAATTTTTTGTTAGCATATACATAAAGCTTATATATATTTTTAAATATATAATATTTTATATATATAATTTTATATATAATAAAAATAATAAATATATATAATTTTATATATATATATAAATATATATATAATTTTATATAATTATATATACAGAGAGAGAGAGAGAGAGAGAGAGAGAGAGAGAGAGAAAATGAGGAGGAGAGAGAGAGAGAAAAGGGGAGAGAGAGGGGAGAGGAGAGAGAGGGGCCCGGAGGAGGAGAGAGAGGATATAATATAATATATATTATATTTTTATATAAAATGGATAAAAGGGATGGGATAATAGATACACAGATAGTACATAAAATAGATGATAATGATAGAAGATAGAAGATGACAGACACACACAGACTGAGGGGAAAATACAGAGACAAAAAGTGGTACAAAAACCCACACACACACACAACACACACAAACACACAAAACCCCACACAAAACACACACCCCACACACACCCACACACACCACACACACATCCCAACACACGCGCAGCGAACACACGCGCACCCACGGGACACAAACACACACACACACACACCACACCCCCACAAACACACCCCAACAAAACACACCCCACACACATACACCCCACCCCACACACACACACATAACGGGACGGGAAAAATTAGAGGGGGAGAAAGAGGGGAGAGAGAGAGGGGAAGGAGAGGGGAGAGAGGAGGGGAAGAGAGAGAGAGGGGAAGGAGGAGAGAGAGAGGAGAGAGAGAGGGGAGAGAGAGAGAAGAAAAGGGTTTTATATAATATATATATAAAATTTTATATATATATATAAAATTATTAATATATATTTTAAACCACACAAATATATATATATATTATATATTTTTAATATATTATATATATATATATATAAAATATATATATACCATAGACTTTTATAGACATATAATGTTTATGGTAAAATGTTTTATCTATATTATCTATCTACTTTTTCTATCAAACAAAAACCCCACAAAACACACACACCCCAAAACACACACACACACCCCACACACACACACACACACAATATATATATATATATATATATAAAATAATATATATATATATTATTTTTATATATTATTTTATATATATATATATATAAAATAAATACGGGGGGGCCCGGGCCACCCCAAGGCAGTGCCGGGCCCCAAGCCCGGGTAAATAGAGGGGGGTTGGGCGTCAGGAGGGGCCCCCGGCCCATAAAAGATATCTCCCAAAAAAAACGGGTTAAGGGGCGACCCCATAAAAGAATGGGAAAAATTTAAAGAAAAAAAAAAAAACACGCCCCCAAAAACCAAACACACACACCCCACACAACCCCAAAAAACACACACAAAACACACACACACACACAAAACCACAAACACACACACACACCCCACAAACACAACAAACACACAACACACACACACAAACATATATATAAAATATATATAAGATATATAAAATTTTTATATATTTTTAATATATATATAATTTTATATATTATATAGTAAAAATAAGACATACATCAACATACATAATATAGGCATACATACATATATTTTTTATTAAAATTATTTTATTATTTTTATTATATTTTTTTTTTTATTTATTATTTTATTTAATTTTTTGAAAGCCATTTTTTCCACTGCAGGCATAGGGCCCCTCTCAATTTACTACTGAGAGCTTATTTTGGGTTTTGCCACCCTGCCCGAAATTTAATGGGCCTTTTGATCAACCGCGATTCGGGCCCCTGCTAACAAACCCGTTTCCACGGCGGTGATTCCCCTACGACAACCCGCGCTCGACCTTTCAAGGTGATATGTGTTTTTTTCACCCTGAGATCAAGAGAGCAGGCCCTTTTACGAATACCGCGGGGAGTTCAGTGCTCTTAAACCCCCTGGACCATCGCGGCAGTCTCATATATATATATATATTTTTATGGGATATAAATATTTCCCAAAATATGAACACACACACACACACACCACACACACACACAACAAAATATACAAACACACACACACCCCACACAAAATAATAAAATATATATATATATATAATATATATATAATAAAATTATATTATATATTATATATTTTTTATATAAAATATAATATGTTTTATATTTCAAAATATACGTATATATATATTTTATTATATATATAATATTTTTATATATTAATATTATAAAATATAAAATTTTATATATATATAATTTTAAAATGAACACACACACACTACCAAAAACACACACACACACACAAACACACCACACAAAACACACACCCAAAAACAACACACAACACACACACACACACATATATAATATAAAATATATATATATATATATATAATATACTTTACATACATAAACTATCCCATCTATCTATCTATCTATCATCTTTATCTATCTTCTATCTATCATCTATCTAAACTATCTATCATCGTCATCTATATATTTATTTTATATATATATAATATAAAATATAATATATATATATATATTTTATATATATATATTATAAACATACAAAATTTTGTGTACACCCACAAAACCCCAACCCCAACACCCCAACACACACCCACACACACCACACACACACACCCCAAAACCAAAACACACACACACACACACAACCCCACACACACACAAACACCCAAAAAAAAAACACACAAAACACAACACACAGACGTACACACCCCCACAAACACACACAACACACACACACACACCCCACGCACACACCCAAACACACACACACACACACACACACACATACAGAAAAAACAAACACAAAAACACACAGACTTTCACACACACAAAACCAGGGCGCACACACACACACAGGAAAACAAAACACACACAAATAAAATATATATTAATTTTTTATATATATATAAAATATATATCTATATATATATATATAAAATATATTATATATATATATATATATTAAATTTTATATATATATGTTAAAATATATTAATATATATATAATAATATATATATATATTTTATATATATTTATATATATATAATTTTATATATATATATATAAAATATGTTGGGTGTGTGGGTGTGTGTGGGTGTGTGTGTGTGTGGGGGTGTGTGGGTGTGTGTTTGTGTGTGTAACCCAGCTTTATATATGTGATTTTTTGAAAAAGTATTTTCCCCAAAGTTATTCTATTTTTATGTTGTTTATTCTACATTCCCTTTTATAATCTTATGTTTTTGCCAAAAGGGCCCATTTCCCAAAAACACCCCAATACATATAATAGTCCATTGCTTTACCTGTTTTTTCGTCTCTCGTTTCCCCAAATAGAAAATTCCTATGTGTATTGTCATCCCCTTCCCCAAAAAGCATTTCATTTTTGAACACTACCCCTTCATCACCCAAAGGTTGCCATATGTTAAGCACGTGATCTATGCCCATCTTTAGGGCCACTGTAGGAGATGAGGAGCAACACCTCATTCCTCGGCGCAAACCCTACTCCCTCATTACTAACAAAAAAAAAGGAGCCCCAAAACATCTTGGTCGTCGAAACCCTTTCACCCTAAACTCGCCACCCACCAACTCTTGAGGGCCATCATTCCGGCTCTTACAAAAATATAAAAGGGAAAAAAATGGCCCTTAAATATTTTAGTAACATCACATATAAAAAGGGGTTTCAGGGGTGTGGGGTGTGTGTGTGTGTGTGTTGTGTGTGGGGTGTGAGTGAGGGGTGTGGTGTGAGGAGTTTTGGGGTGGGTGAGTGTGTGTTTTTTTGGGGTGTGTGTGTGTGTTTTGTGTGGTGTTTTGTGTTGTGTTGTGTGTGTTTTTGTGTTTTGTTTGTGGTTTTTGTGGTGTGTTTGGTTTTTGTGTGTGGTGTGATTTGTGGTGGTGTGTGTGTGGGGTGAGTGTGTATGTGTGTGTGTGTGTGGGTTTTGTGTGTTGGTGGTGTGTGGGTGGGGGGGAGTGTGTATGTGTGTGTGTGTGTGTGGTGTGTGTGTTTGTGTGTGTGTGTGGGGGTTGTGTGTGTTTTGTGTTTTGTGGGTATTTTATATATATTATAAAATAACAAAATAATTAAAATATATTATATATATTTATATATATAATATATAAAATTATATAGGTTATATATATAGAGAGAGAAGAGGAGAGGGGGAGAAAGGAGAGAAAAGAGAGAGAAAAGAGAAAAAAGAAAAACCCCTTTGGGGTTTTTACAGCCCCTGTTTTCACAGATTTTAATCAGGACCCTACGTACACTTCAAGCCCCTTAAAATTTAAGCCAAAATACGGCAGGGATAGAAACAATGCATCGGGCGTTTACAAAAATTTGCAAAAAATCACTATCATCCCGGGGCCCCTTTATTCCCTTATTTAATTTTCCCACATCATTTTCCCCCGATAAAATCATCAAAACTAATGTGCAGTTGATTGCAAAGATAAAAGCGTCAAGGGAAATTTACAGAGAGTTAAAAAAAACCAAAAAGCGGCGGCCCGCCTTTTCCCCCGGGAAACGCAACACTAACCCAAAACTTTTTACATCGCTGCGGACAACCAGCCTGGTAAAATGGGGGCCCGGTTCCCAATCCAAAAATAAATAGGGGAGCTGCATTACTTTCAGGGATATAATTTCACCCCCCCAAACCCCAGTTTAAAAAAGTAAATTGGGTCTAGCTTAAATTAAAAAACTGATAAACTGGGGGGCTGAGATAATGTGTGTGGGTGCTTTAATTTTACGTGCTCTTCCCCGATCCTCTTTTCCTCTCCCTATCTCCTCTCTCCCTCTCCACTTTTCCTCCTTTTCCCCTCTTCTCCGCTTCTCTACCCTTCATCTCTTCTTCCCCTCTTACACTCTCCTATTCTTTCCCTCTCCTCCTCCCTTCCCCTTCCCCTCCCCCCATCACCCCCTCTTTTCCTCCCCCCCTCTCCCCTTCAAACTAACGGGTACTGATAAGCTGTGTGTTGTTAATGATTTAATATTTTGGCTACAAGAGTGCCGAATATGGTGGGCCGTGCTTTGTGCTTGTGCTTGCTGAGGTAATGTCAATAACAAGTTGCTTTGCTGGTCTAAAAGGTGGAATTAATTTAGCGCTCGGCTTTTTTTTTCTCTCTCGCTCCCTCTCTCTTCCTTTCTTTCATTTTAGAAGTGCAAATAGGATGCATTTATCACGCGGCAGAATATGTTTGGACGCCGAAACACTCTTTCGCATGCAGTATATAAGTCCCACATACACACACATTCCCACACACACACACACCACACACACACACAAAACACCACACACACACACACACAACACACACACACACACACACACACACCACACACACACACACACACACACACACACACACACGCACAACACCACAGAAAGACATAGAAACACACACAGACATACCAAATACAAGAACACATATATAAACGCGTTAAAAAATTGATGCACATTTACATACATAGTACATATACAATTAAAAATCACCTGCCCATACAGTAGTGATATTACATGAATAAATTGAAAACGGAAAGACCACACAATACTGACACAAGATCTACAGCGTCTGCTCTTCGTCGTCCCCTCCGCTTCCCCCCCCCCTCTCTTGAGTCTCTTACTCCATTCCCCTCCCTCCCTTTCCCCTCTCCAGCACTCACCAATCCCCTCTCCCCCCCCTCCCCTCTCCCCTTCTCTCTCTCCCTATCCAGCACTCACAATCCCCCTCTACCCCCTCCCCCCCTCGGCTCTCGTAGGATCATCAGGCGCTATCGGGTTGCAACCGATGACTTTTCTGCAAACAGATTGGAACTCATAAATCATATTGCATTCTGCCGGTGGCTCAATATTGAATACTTCCCTTCAAGAATGCCCCAAACAGCGTATCAAATGCGTTCTGACGTTTCAGAAATCTTCGTGCAGGTAAATGAGTAATCCAATTTCCCACTCGGAATATTCTTTACCCCTCCCCCCCCCCCCCTTCAAGCTGACTCAACAAAATGATAGAGATAGAATCGGAGTTTACCAAAATATCATACCCGTCTCTTAAATGAGTATTTGTCTGACTATTAAAAGGCGACAGAAAACGTAAATTCCAATAGTTTCTAATATCTTAATCCTCGAAAACGAAGTCTTTAAGTGCAGAGGGCCTTATATATCTCACACTCAGCAAAATCTGATCCTACAGGCAACCACATTGCATCCGGATTCGGCTCCTAAATCACTGCCAGCTGGGGGGTAGAGAATATCTGAGCCTGTTCAGAGGGAAATGATTTACTGCCGTGTTCAGTCAAATAGTGATTTTTTAAATCTGAACTTTTGCAAAAGAATAGAAAAAACTAAAAACGACACGGGGATGAGATCATCCTACACAAACTTTCAAACTTTCAGAAGGCTGTCTACCGAACGATCGATAGATATTAAAAAAAACATACTCTACAGAAGCAAAGCACGACTACCACAGAACGGTATGATTGTAGATAATGAAATATTCACAGCAGACAGCGAGCCACGG
This sequence comes from Penaeus monodon, assembly GCF_015228065.2. Lineage (NCBI taxonomy): Eukaryota > Metazoa > Arthropoda > Malacostraca > Decapoda > Penaeidae > Penaeus > Penaeus monodon. The sequence continues at coordinate 21,775,208 of NC_051421.1, read as the reverse complement.
GACAGCTTTCCACATCAGTCGCGCTTATCACCAGCCTGGAATGGCCAAGGGAGAGGAAACTAACAGCTAAAACCGATAAAATGCAAATATCGGGGACCCATATTACTCGTACATTGATAATACACGTGGACCTATATATATATATTTATAATAGATAAAGATGCCACTGAATCCTAAATACAACAGACGGATAAAGAAAAAAAGAAAAAAAAAAACGGACACGATAAAAAAGGCTTTATCCCGAGGCCAAGCCGTCAGCCACGTATACAGATGACCCAAGACAGCAGACCTCCGCGCTGAAAAAAGGGTTCTCATGTACCCATGCTAACCCCAGCGTGATTTTTAACGATATCAGCCAGAAAAAGTGATATCCCATCATTCAGGACAGCGTCGAGACGTTTCAAGCAGCCGTACGTCAGCAGATATTTTGGTCGTTGGCACTGTGAGAAATCTGCCGAGTGACGGTCTTTGGAGGGAATCGGTGAGCGCTTATTAACTGTGAGAGTGGAAGTACACTAATGATATGGTAGTAAATCTTAATATTTACATGTACATGTGTATCTATATTGATGTGCAAGTATGTATATATATATATATATATATATATATATATATTATATATATATATAAAATGTATATATATATATATATATATATATATATATAATATATATATATATATATATATATATTGAAATATCTATCTTCTATCTATCTATCTTTATATATATATATATATAATATATTATATATATTATATATTATATATATATATATATATAACGAACATTAGTGCATACACACACACACACCACACACACACACACACACACACACACCACACACACACACACACACACACACACACACACATATATATATATATATATATATATAATATATATATTATATATATATATAAAATATATATATATATCACATACATATATATCTGCACACACACACACACACACACACACCTCTATAGCGACACACACACACACAGATGTATATATCTATATCTATCTATCTGTATATATATATTAATATTAATAATATATATATATATATATATATATATATATATCTATATGTATATATATATATATATATATATATATATTATATATATATATATATATATTATATATAATATATTGCACACATACACACATATATGATTATGTAAATCAGTGCAAGTGCACACACTAATCGCCGCTTCCGATTGCGTGGAGGCAGCCATGCACACACGCATCGCCTGAACTGGGGACCCTACCACGTACTCACTCCAAGAGCATCACAACATGAAAACTACAATTAAGTATCATGCTGTGACCACGGCGGCTCAGACATGAACCTACCGTTAAAAAAAAATCTATCTATCTATATCTCTATATCTCTTTCTCTTTCACTCTCTCTATATACATATACATATATATGTGTATGTGTGCGTGTGTGCATGTGTTTGTGTGTATGTGCATTTGTATGTGTGTGTGCGTGTGCGTGTGTGTGTATGTGTGTGTCTGTGAGTGTGTGTGTGCGTGTATGCGTGTGTGTGTTGATATTCGTGTGTGAAATCTTCGAATTCTTTGTTTTAAGAAGACCTACTTCTCGGGACGCCTCCCAAGGAAATCACAGTGACTCTTCGTGAGTGAAAAGATAAGCCATTGGGATATAGATTTTTTATTCCAGAGAATCTCGAGAATGAGCGTGTCTTACTAATGATTAGGGAACGAAGGAGAGAGTGGAGATGAGAGTGGATGGAGACTTGGAGAGAGAATTAATAAAAGATAGGAGAGAGGGGAGAGAAAGAAGCGAGACAGGTGGTGGGCAGAAAAATGAGGTGAAATGGAAGAAAGGTTAAAATGCTGGGGATGAGGGAAGTCAGACGAGTGGGGGAAAATAACAGAGAACGGTTGACGCAAGAAATTAATTAATATTAGTCTCAGTACATGACCCAGCCCCAAGCACCAAGCGAGCATGGGACCTGTGACCTTCCGACCTGTCTCTCACCTCGGTTGACCTCGCTTTTCATTTTATCAGCGCAAACTCTTCTCTTCTTCCCTTTCCTCCTCCCCCTTCTATCCCCCTTCTGAATTAGAAAC
>NC_051421.1:21758183-21763183 GCF_015228065.2 Penaeus monodon | reverse complement strand
ATAGTAATAGTATATAATATAATAATAGATAAATATAATAATGATAATAATAATAATATAATAATAATAATAATATAATAATAATAATAATATAATAATAATATAATAATAATAATATAATATAATAATAAAATAATAATAATAATAATAATAATAATAATAATAATAATAATAATAATAATAATAATGATAATAATAATAATAATAATAATAATAATGATAATAATAATGGTGATGATAATAATGATAATAATAATGATGATGATAATAATGCTAATAATAATAATAATAATAATAATAATAATAATAATAATAATAATAATAATAATAAATAAACAAATCAATAAATAAAACATAATGAAAACGAAAACACATCTGCCGACCTCAGCTTGATTATCTTCTGCAAAAGGTTATCAGAAAACGACTGCTTTAGGATTACACATAGTGTCTTCCTGTCTCGGGGAGGGGAACACTCGCCAGCGGGTTTCTCTAATCCCCTCAGCATCCCCTCCCTTCTGAATTTCCTCTCGGAAACCCTCACATCTCCCCCTCCCTCTTCCTATTTTTCTAACCCCCTCCATCTCTGTTTGTGTATGCAAGTACTTTACCAGCGCCCCTGTTAACTCCTTTCCCTAACCACTAACACATCTCTGTCAGATCTCTCTTGCCCTGCCCCCTTCCCCCCGGCTCAAGCCTCCCCCTCCTCAATATCCCCACGAAAAAGTTGTCTGCATGTGTGTGTAGGTCTTCCCCCTCTCACTCGAGTCTTTGATATCCATTCGCTTTTACATTATCACGTGTATTGATTCTATGTTTCAATTATATACACTTCTGCTTGCTTGTCTGTCTATATGTCTATCTGTCAGTTTGTCGGTTTATATGTCTTTGGTTGCCTGTCTGTCTATCTGTCTATCGTTCTGATCTGCCTGCCTGCCTTTGTCTCGTCTTTCTTTGTCTGTCTGTCTGTCTAGTCTGTCCTTACCTCTCCCCCTCCCCCTTGCTCTCTCTCTCTCTCTCTCTCTTCCATCCTATCCTTACGAGGAAATAATAAACACAGCGTCTGGCTTCGTTCTCATATCCCAGCAGGAGTCGTTTATTACATAGTGGCATGTCGAGCATTTTGTAATAGGGAGACCCCCGGACTCCTACGCCCCGTCCCCCCTCCCAACCCCTGCCCTTCCCCACACCCCTTGTCCTCCCCTACACCCCTGTCCTCCCATACACCCCTGCCCTCCCCCCATCCCAGCCTTCCCCCTCATCCCTGCCTTCCCCCACGCCCCTGCCCTTCCCCACGCCCGATGTCTTGATAGGATGTGGCACTTGTTGTAATGATGTCTTTTCTCTTAGGGAGGAAGAGCAGGAGGGTTGTGGGCGGGGATGGTAAGGGAATAGGAAGATGGAAGAGTAAGGGGGATGGGAGGGAGGAGGGATAGGAGCACAGGAAGGAGTAAGGGAATACAAGAAGGCATAGGAAGGTTTAAACAATTGGGAAAGGATGGGAAAAGGGATGATTAGGTGGGAATAGGAAGAATAGGAAAAAAAATAAAGGATGTTAAATTGAGGAATACGAAAGGGAAGGGAGGGCGGCAGGGACGAGAGAAACACATGGAGAGGCTAGACAAGGGAGCAATAAAATGTGGAATAAGGGGATGAAAAAATAAGTAAAAAAAAAGACAGGGGACAGGGGGCGATGCATGTGCGGGGGGGAAAGAAAAAGTCATAAATAAAGGGAAATAGGAGCGAGGGGAGATATGAATGGGGACGGATAGGAAAGAGGAATAGGAGATAGGGAAGAGAATAGGAAGGGGGAGGGATGATGTAAGAGTTTGGGATAGAGACATGGAAAGGAATAAGGAGAAGGAGGTGAAGGGAAAGAGAACGAGAGGAACGTGAAAAAAGTGGTCAGAGTCGAGGGAGAGAGAGAGAAGAGAGAGAGAGAGAGAGAGAGAGAGAGAGAGAGAGAGAGAGAGAGAGAGAGAGAGAGAGAGAGGAGAGATAGGAAAAGGAACAAAAATGAGTGGAAAGGTGGGGGGGAGAAGGGTAGAATCTGTGGAAGAGAAGGATGAGAAAAGAAAGAGAAGAGGGAAAAGGAGAAGAGAATGAAAGAATTAGGAGAGGAGAGTAAAGAGTCATGGGATGAAGATAACGAGGGGGATAGGGAGGGGAAGATGACGAAATAGCAAAATAGACGAAAAGATAGAGAAGAGAAGGATGAAAAAGCGGATGTAAATGGCTGCTGAAAACAGGCGGAGAGGAGAGAGGGTGAAGGTGATAGAAGGAGAGGGGAAGGGGACCAGAAGAGGGAGGGCGAAGAGAAATCTCAGGAAAAAGAGAGGGGAGTGAGGGAGAAGAGAGGAAGGGAAAAGATAATGACAAGAAGAGATGGGAGGGGAATGGAGTGTGAGGGAGGAGGATGGAATAACAGGAGGGGAGTAAAAAAATAAATAAAAAAGGAAGGTGAAGGGTGAAGATGGAGAGGGAGAAGGAAGAAGGGAATAAGGGAATGAAATTAGGAAACAAGAGGGGGAGAAGGACGAGGGGAGAGAACGAGAGTTGATGGAGGAGAGAGGGAAAGTTATGAAGGAGGGGAAACCTGGGGAGTAGAGAAGGAATATTAAAAAAGGAAAACTTTCGATAAGTGAAGTGAGTAGAGGGAACTAAACTGACGCTCCTGTGTTGGGAATGAAGTGGTAATGTCTATATATATATATATATATATATATATATATATATATATATATATATATATATATATATATAAACATATATATATTTATATATATATATATATATATATATATATATATATATATATATATATATATATATATATATATATATATATATGCATGTGTGTGTGTGTGTGTGAATGTGTATGTGCATATACAGACAGATAGATGTATATACGTACATGCATACATACAGACTGAGAGAGCGAGTGAGAGAGAGAGAGAGAGAGAGAGAGAGAGAGAGAGAGAGAGAGAGAGAGAGAGAGAGAGAGAGAGAGAGGAGGAGGAGAGAGAGAGAGAGAGAGAGAGAGAGAGAGACTCATGACAGCAACAGTAGCAGACGGAAAGGAAGAAGAAAACCGTTCTGCCAAACCGCGCCAGTTCATAATCCCGATCACCATTCAGAGATCACAGCATTTTCAAGCAGTGCCAGTCATTCAGGCTTCGCTCGGGGCTCCGGGTCTGAAAATTCATTAGATAAGAGAAATGCACTCATCCCAGTCGGCGGAGCGTCCCGTGTAACCAGCGTTTACAAATCCCTGCAGGGGAACACGACGGCCCCGAGACATATAATTGGTCCATCTCCAAAACATTCCGCGTCGTAATTGGCTGTCTGTTTCCCCAGGCTGGCGATCCCGACTTGTGATTGGTTGATTAACCGGACCAGTGAGAACCAGGGCATGACGGAATTCAATATGTGTCACAGTCTATCACAAAACTTGAGGGCTTGGAGGGGGAAAGGAAGAGGGGTCGGGGGAAGGGGGGAATTAGTGTAAGTCACTGTGATAAAGGGGAAGAGGAGGCGAAGGAGGAGGAAGGAGGGAAGAAGAGGGGGGGAGGGGAGGGTGTACGAGATTTCACAATGAGGGGACGTCACGTGACTGATTTCTAGTCCGGCGAAAGACACAAACGGCCAGGCTCTGTGGCAGATTTCTTGGGATTTCAGGCTTCCTAATTCTTAGTCGTGAAGGAGAGATGTCAGTCTGTGTCAATCTGCATAGGAAAGGACAGAACGAAGGTTATTAAGGCTCTGTTCTAATGAAAACAGACATAACCCTGACCATTTTCGCATGACAAATAAACAAATAAAGTTCAATGATATATTCAGTGTCGAAACTCAACTCAGAATATAATTCAAAATGAACTTTTACATAGCTTAGAAAGAGAAAAATTTCCACAACATATTCGGTATTTAAAGAACATAGAAAATATTTCGAAATGCTACAATTATGCAATCTCAGGACCATCGTTGTTTTTCCTTTATCAACATAGCATTATTTTCTGCCCTCAAAAAAGTCAGCACTTATCGCTGCTGCCCCTGCCAACACAAGGGAGAAAGGAGGGAGATCCAGGCCCTCTGTCGCTGCCACCATTTCCACCACCTCTTTCCTTCCACCGCCCGCTATCAAGGCCTGCCACCGCCACCATTGTGACAGACCGCCGAGATCATTCTTTTTACGGGTGCAGCCAAAGAATTTCTTTAATATATGTCAAGTGATGCTATTGTTGGAGCATGAAAAGTCGAGAGTGGCGATGGGCGAGAGGAAGGAGAGAGAGGAGGTGGGAGAAAAGGAGGGAGAGAAGGAGGAAGGAGAGGAAGCGAGAGGAGGAGGGAGAAAAAGGGGGAGAGAAGGAGGAAGGAGAGGAAGAGAGAGAGGAGGAAGGAGAATAAGAGGGAGAGAAGGAGGAAGGAGAGGAAGAGAGAGGAGGAGGGACAGAAGGAAAAGAGCGGGGGGGGGGGGAGGAGGAGAGGGATGAGGGAGAGATGAAGGAGAGTCGAGAGAAAAGGAGGAGGAGGGAGAAAGAAGAGGTGGATAGATGAAGAAGCAAAGGGACAGGAAGAGAGAAGAGAAGGGATGAGGGAAGAGAGATTAGGAAGAAGAGAAGAAGAATGGTGAAGGGATAAGAGAGAGAATGAAAGAAAAGAAATAGATGAAAGAAGGTAAAGGAGAGAAACGAGAGGAAGGGAACGGAGGGATGCGGATAGGAAGAAAACAAACGAGTGATTGCAGAAGAAAAGAGGAGGATGAGGCAGCGTCGAGAATGAGGGTGAAATGGAGAGGAAGAATGGCAGAAGAAAATCGGGAAGGGGAAATAAATAATGAAATGTAAGAGTGAAAAGATCTTAAGAAAGAGAGATGCGCTGAATAAACTGCGACTTTTATTCGGGAAATAGAGGACAGTGTAGTTATGATAGCGATAAGGATGGTGATAATGAAGGTCATGATGATAATGACAATGACAGCAATAATACCGTTACTACTACTACTA
>NC_051421.1:21730683-21738183 GCF_015228065.2 Penaeus monodon | reverse complement strand
CTAATACTAACACTAATAATGATGATGATAATAATAATAATAATAATAATAATAATAATAATAGTAATAATAATAGTGATAATAATAGTAATAATAATAATAGTAATAATAATAATAATAATAACATTAATAATAATGATAATAACTTCATTCACCCTAGGTAGTGGCTCGGTGTTTGATTATAATTATCATAATGATGATAATAATAATGGTGATAATAATGATAATAAGGATAATAATAATCATTATTATCATTTTATTATCATCATTATTATTATAATAATAAAAATATAATAATAATAATAATAATAATAATGGTAATAATAATAATAATAATAATAATAATAATAATAATAATAATGAGACAGGGCGAGGAGCTAAAACAAGGAAAAGGGAGAGGATAAGTAAAAGGGTAGAGAAAAGTGGAAGCAAAACTTAGAAAAGGAGAGCAAGATCTGGAAGGGAGGGAGGGAGGGAGGAACAGAGAGGAAGGGGGTGGGGGAGAGGGAGGGAGGGGGAGGGGGTGCTAAGAGACATTGTTTGAAGCTAACTTTTCCTTGGAGCAACTTCCCACGGCGGCTCTCGCACTTCTGATGTCGGTCATTTATTGTTCGTCGTCTTACTCTCTCTGTTCTTCTCCCTGCGTTTTCTTTTCGTTCATCCGTTTTCCTGTATATATTCGACCCATTAGCGTCCGTCCTTCTCGCTTTCTTGTATACCTTTAACCCATTAGCGTCCTTCCATCTCGTTTTCTTGGATCTATTAGATTCACAATCCCCCCCTTTTAGCACAGCCTATCCAGACCAGCAGGAACCCTCGCTGTAATCCACCCTCAATTTGGTCGCGCGATCCCCGGGCTTGTGACGCGGAGGCGCAGGAGCTTCCTTCCCAGGCCACGGGCGGGACCTGTTGCTCCGCCGACGAAGGGAGAGGGGCCGCTCCGCCACCTGCCTGGCTGCCCCGTCGCTCCTCACGGCTGCTCGGCGGCCCTGTTGCTCTCGTGTTCGGCTGTTCTGTTCCTCCGGTGCTCTGTTGCTCCGCTGCTGTGCTCGTCTGTTGCTTCGATGGTCTGCGGGGCGGATCTGTTGCTTTGTTGCTCCGTTGCTCGGTTGATCTGTTGCTGGGCTATTCTTTTGGTCCACTGCAAGAATGTTCTGTTGTTTTGTTGCTCCATTGCTCGGGGTTATCATCCACTGGCAGTGCGCGGGAAATGAACGCGGGTCAGACCGCTAACGCTGCACCACACACACCACACACACACACACACACACACACACACACACACACACACACAACACACACACACACACACACACACCACACACACACCACACACACACACACACACACACACACACAATTATATATATATATATATATATATATATATATATATATCAAAAATTAGGGTCTGCCGAAAAAGGCGATATGATGAGTAATGGATATGATGGTAAAAGGGATATACTATATATATATATATGTATATATATATCAAAATATATTATGATATATGAATATATATATATATCACATACATTATCATCATTATAGTTATATATGGCTATATATATATCATATATATTTATGGATTATATATTGATTTATATATTTTCTATATTATGTGCTGTGTGTGATGTTTATAATATTATATATATATAATAAATATATAATTATATATAGTATAGATTATATAAGAATATATGATGTCTGTATGTAGAATTATATTATATTCATCATCAAGGACAGATATTTCTGAATTGAACACCATCATTATCCATTTGCTTCCATCATCTACCGGCCTTTTCGGCAGACCACTAAGTTTTTGGATGTTATCACCTTGTCTTAGGCCTTGCCTTTCCTTATTTCCCATGGCCATGCCCATTAGCAGGATGCTTTTAATTCTGTTTCTCCGGAACACATGCCCCACAAAAGCTAATTTTTAGTATGCAGATGTAAGCATCTCGAGTCTGTTCTGTCAGAACTTCTTAGTAATTTTCTCTGTACAGCGATTAAGTATCAAACCATTGCACCATAATTCAAACTTTTGAACTCTTCTTGTCTATGTTTGAGTACCCAACATCAGGACCATATGATGCAATGAGAAGATAGAGTGTTCGATTCTTCACGCATTTGATGTTGCCGGTGTGTTCCGATCTTCACGATCTTGGCTTTTAGCATAAGATAAACAGCCTGCATTTTTTTTTTACTTATCCAAGTCTTGAAAATTTCAGCAACGGCAAAAGGATGTAGACCTTGCTGTAATTGATGTCCGCTATTGTTCACATCCAACATTCTAGAGCGACTTTTATGATGGATTCGGATTAAGTATTGAAAAGATGAGGTGAAAGGATGTAGCCTTGTCTTACACTTTGCTTAGTTTCGAATAATTCGGTTAGTTCATATGTTAGTGGTCGTATATATATATATATATATATATATATATATATATATATATATATTATATATATATATTTTATATATAATATTATATATATGTATATATATATATATATATTATTATATATATTATATTATGTTATTATTATTATTATCATATGTATTACATTTATATATTTATTAGATGAAGCAGATGTGCAGGAAAACCCATATTCATATTATTCCAAAGGACGTATGATCTAATGCCTTCATATAATCAATAACACATAATAAGTCGCTCTGTTCTCTGTTCCTGGTCGAAAGAATGTTTGCTCTTCGGCTATATCATCTTTTAGCTTGGGCCTCATTCTTTCAGCGATAATTTTCAACAGATTTTTACTATTATGACTGATAAGAGCTATTGTTCTGTTGTTACAGCATTGTACTGTGTCTCCTTTCTTTGGGTTAGGCATAAAAACTGAATTTACCCAGTCGTCGGGTCATAGTTGTTCATTTCAAATTTTTGTGCACAGTTTCTGAAAAAAATATCTCAACATTTCACCACCATTCTTGATTAGTTCAGCAATTATTCCTGGGGTCTTTCCGTTCCTCGGTTCCTTTTAATTTCACTTTGTAGTAGATATGGTTCTTTTTCATCTCTCTACAATGTTGTGGGCTGGTTTAAGTTGCGTTTTTTTTCTCATAAAGTTTGGAGCAATATTCTTTCCACCTTTCTTTGACTTTCTCGCCATCACATGAGGGTGGTCCATCATCGTTCTTAACGGGATCACTTTAGGTTCGAATTTCTTGATGAGATTTCTTACACTTTTATATAAATCTTTAGTGGAATTATTTGATGTACTATCTTGGCATTCTGCTTTCGATATGTTTCATCATCATTATTGATTATTTACTGTATTATCTTCGATTTTTTTTTTGCGTTGTTCGTTTATATTTTTCTCTCCGCCTTTTCTCACCATTCTTTGGATCTTAGCATTCTGCTTTCAGTATCTTTCATCATTATTATTAATACCTTTTGGCTTTGAGTCGTCTTCTAGCTCCGATTTCTTTCAGTTTCATTCGATCTCCATTACGTTGTTTTTATACTTTTGTTTACTGACGGTATCTTTGGCGGCGATGTGTACAATTTCTTTACTTTCATTCCATAATTGGTTAGGTATTTTTTCAATGTCACATTTCAGAAGGACCTCGAAATGACTCGGGACTGCGATCTTGTATTTCTTGTCCAGTGTTTTATAATCAAGTTTCACCGGTGGTTTTGGACGTTTCATTTTCTTGAATCTAATACTAAAAGCTGTTGGAATCAGCTCCAGGTCTTGTTCTCGAGTTTTTGAAGGAACTTTTCCATTGTTCCATTCGTAATGTAGTCTATTTGATTGCGACTTTTCTTGTTTGATGATGTCCAAGTACACAGTTGTCTTGGTTGGTGTTTGTTATAGCCAGTTTGTTGATGTTGCAGAATTCAATATCTTCTCCTCTTTCATTTTTTTCTCCAAGTCCATATTTTCCTATTAAGTAGCTACAGGTGTTTGATTTGCCAAGTCTGGCATTGAGGTCACCCATGATGATTTTGTGCTCTTTGAGGTTAGGGATGGAGTCCAGTGTTTCTTGGACTGAACTATAAAAGCTTTCCATCTCTTCATCGCTTGCAAGGCTTATAAGTGCGTAATTCTGGATAATACTGATGTGGGGTTTAGCTTGAATTTCGACTTTGAAAATTCTATCATTCTCTGGGAAGTAGCCTAGAGCACTAGGAGGTTCTTTAGCAAGGATCATAGCGACTCAGTGACTGTCGGTACCTTCTTCTTTCCCTGAGAACAACACTGTCTTGTTTTCTATATTCATTCCAGTTGGTTTCACAGATTACCAGGATTTGGATGTTATGTCTGTCCATTTCATTGCAAACTATTTTGAGTTTACCCAATTATTTCATCTTTCTAATGTTCCAACTTTCTAGTTTCAGGGCATTTCTCAGTTAGAGGGTTTTGTGTTTTTCAGTAACATGCTTGTCGGTGTCAGTCTGGATAGCCACTGAGCTTGTTGACCCACGCGACGGGCAAGGTGCTAAAGAACCTGCCATTGCTCTAATAGGCTACTCCGAAGTAAATGATAGAATTATGAAAGTCAGTTTTAAACCTAAACCTCATAACATTAGTATCATCCAATGTCACTGATGTCGTGAGGTTTAGACTCTCCTATATGGTTGCGAGTCCTGGACACTGACGACTGAAACTCGGCGCAATATAGAGGCCGCAGAAATATGGTTTTGCCGCAGGATGTTGTGCACCCCTCACATCGACCGAGAGTCCAACGAAGAGATCCTCAGAAGAGTAGGACAGGGACGCGAGCTTCTAGAACTGATCTGAATACGACAACTCAAATTCTTTGGGCAAGCAATCTGTAAAGGCACATTAAAGATCTTAGCCTAAGCGGTAAAACTGAAGGCAAGCAAGCTCGAGGTAGCTGAGACCATTTTCAGTATACAAACATTTCGATGCCCCCGAGCTACTTGGTCCCCGCCAAGTAGCTCGTTAAACACCGCATTGGTTATAACATAAAAAGAAAATACATGCATATATATATATATATATATATATATATATATATATATATATATATATATATATATATATATATATATATATATATTATATATTATATATATATATATATATATATATATATATTATATATATAATCATATATATATATATATATATATATATATATATATATATAATATAATAATATATATATATATATATATATATACACACACAGTACCACTACATATACATATGTATATATATATACATGTATATATGTATTTATATATATATATATATATATAATATTTATATATATATATTATATATAGTCAATATTATATTATTATATATATATATGATATATTTATGCGGCCGTGTGTTGTTGTATGTGTGTGTTTGTGTGTGTGTTATGTGTGTGTTGTATGTGTGTCGTCATTGTTATGTTGTGTACGTATATCTTTATGTATGTGTGTATATATATTATTCAGGCGCTCTCCAAATCTGTTATCTTTAGCAAACTTTCCAGGACTGATTCAATCATTCCACTTTTAGAGTTCTCTCTTTGTTCATCAGACCTAATCTTATCCGGCCACTTCCCTTGATTATCAAGTTATCTTTCCTTTCTTTTTTATCAGCGAACCCTTTCGTGTTTATTTCACTTCCATATCCACCTTTCTTTCAGTTCCTTCTCTCCTCATTCTCACTATTCATTAATCTTTGATTCTTTCTTCCGTCCCCTTCTTCACATTCAGCTCTCCTTATAGCTTCATATCTCGAGTCCGTCTCCCTCTCTCTTTACTATTCCTCTCCTTATCTACCCTTCCACACGCATTATTTTTCCCTTCGTCTTCTGGAATTTCCCCTCTTCCCCTCTTCTTTTCTCTCCGTGTTTACTCTCCACGTTTTCTTCATGATTGCTTTCTCTCTCCCTCTCATTTTCTGTCATCTACTCCTCCCTTTCTTTCTCTCTTTCCCTCACTCTTGTCTTATCTCTCCTCTCTCCCTTCTTTTTTTTTCTCTTTCCCTCCTTTCACTCCTCCTATTGCTGACCCCCCCCTCTCTCCCCTTTCTCCTCCTTTCTTTCGCTCTCTCCCACCTCCTCCCTCTCCTGCTCCTCTTGCTCGTCCCTTTCCATTTCCTCCTCCTCCCTCCTTCCTTCCCTTCACTCCTCCTTGCCTTTTGCTCCCTCCCCCTCCACCTCCTCCCCCTCTTCCTCATCTCCCTCCCCCTCCCTCCCTTTCCCCTCATCTACTTTCTTCCTTTCTCCTCTTCCCCCTTTCTCCCCGGTCTCCTTATCTCCGCCCTCCCTCGCCCCTCCTCCTTCTCCCCCGGGGTTCTTCAGCTCACCATCAATATTTATCCAAGTCTGACCAAACACTGGAATGGCCTCGGCGTGGCGTCACCCATAGGCGTAACGTCCGGCGCCCAAACAGCGACTTTAATCTCCTTCTTCTTAGTCTCTCGTCCGCCTCTCATCTAGGGAACTATTTTTTTTATCGAATTTCTGCATACACATACATACGCGTACATCCCCCCTCACACACACACACACAAACACAGATAGAAAGATGGGGAGAGGAAGAAAGAAGAAAGAGAGACAAAGGAAGAAGAGTGAGAGAGAGAGATGGAGAGAGAGAGAGAGAGAGAAAGAGAGAGAGAGAGAGAGAGAGAGGAGAGAGAGAGAGAGAGAGAGAGAGAGAGAGAGAGAGAGAGAGAGAGAGAGAGAGAGAGAGAGAGAGAGAGAGAGAGAGAGAGAGAAACACCCACCCACATATCAGCACAAACATATTTACAGATATATACTAACATAATTTTCCTCTCTTTTCCGCACGGCTCTCCCCAGTTCACATTAGCGATGGGATTTTTTCCTCAGCTAATCTTCAGAATGTTTTGAAAGCGATAGAGTTTCATAGATGAGTGGTATGATTTTGATACAAGTATATAACGAGGAATTTAGAAAAAAAACCGTTCCTCTTTCATGGTTAGTGAAAAAAGTTAAGATCAAGAGCACCTATGCTTTTACTTCTCAATCTAAAGCCGCGAATGAGGTTAAGTACAGGATTTAGGCTAATCTTGTCTTTGACTCGTTGCCTCACTCGTTGCCTCAGATCGGATTACCAATTCGAGCCTCACAAATAGCCTCCTTTTTCGAGTAAAGACTCATTTCCTTTCGTAACGCTGTCTGTCGAATACCCGGGAATCGGAAGCTTTCGTTCTCGTAAAAGGTAGAGAGATCTTATGGCTTTTGGCGATGACGCACTTCACTCTTTTGGAGTTGGTAGGATTTCTCAACACACTTGACTTTGCTATCAATCAGTTCCTAATCTAACCTGATTTAATCTGATTTGCTGTAGATTGAATCCATTAAAAGTCGAGATCAGATTCGAGGCTGAATATGAGTACGTGCATAACCACACGCCCGAGCACACACGCACACACACTCGCACACACCACACACACACACACACACACACACACACACACACACACACACACACACACACACCACACACACACACACACACACACACACACACACATCCGCTGATACTCT
>NC_051421.1:21719563-21720583 GCF_015228065.2 Penaeus monodon | reverse complement strand
ACAAATAAAAATTTAAATATTTCATGCATATATACATACTACACCCAAAACATACATAAATACACACGAATCATACATAGATTAGATACAGAAGACTACAGACACACACATACGACGGACATAGAAAAATAAGCCACTAAGGTGGAAATCAATCAACAGGCATTGCTATAGTAAGGAAGCAGCGACAGACGAATCTATCGAAAGAAAAAAAAGATGATTTTGGGGAAAAGGAGAACGGAAGAGGAAGCAATGTAATTCCATCTGACGAAGGAAAAGGAATAAAAAAAAGGTTCTAAAAAAATATATAAAAAAGTTATAAAAATTATAAAGGTAATAAAGAAATGAATCATTTTTGGGTCATGTTAATCAAGAAGAACTTTACATAGACATAAAAGGTGGTCACGGAGGAAAGAGGTTCTCGGGACACCTCGAGTGAGAATGAGGAATGGGCGAGGGGAGAGGATAAAGAAAGGAAGGAGGGAGAGTCGAACATAAGGTGTTAAAGGATGTGTGTGGTTGTGTGTATATATATATATAATATAATATATAGATATATATATATATATATATAATTAAATTATATAATATATATATATATATATAATATAAAATATATTTATATATAAAAAATTATATAATATGTATGTATATGTATATATCGACGGCACGGGTTCGAGGGTTGAGTCACCAGCCGGCGCGTTGTTCCTTGGGCAAGGAACTTCACCGATTCCAAACTAGCCAGGGGGCCAAGCCAGCCCAAGTCAGTGCTGGTCCCAAGCCGGATAATAGGAGAATGATTACAAAAAAGGTAACACCGGCACTCTCCGTGGAAAGAACTGGGGACCCTACCACGTACTCACTCCAAGAGCATCAAACATGAAAACACTATGCTGTGACCACGGCGGCTCAGACATGAACCTACGTTAAAAAAAGAATATGTATATATATTTTATATAATATATATATATATAATATATATATATATATAATATATATATATATATATTATAATTGTTGTTG
>NC_051421.1:21704563-21707063 GCF_015228065.2 Penaeus monodon | reverse complement strand
GCAAAAGAGGTCCGCGGACCGAAGGATTATGAGAAATGGCATAGATCTACTGGAATAATCTCTCGGCAACGCCTTCCTACCTCTTTATTTCCATCTCACATAAATCTCGGGCCATTAAAATCCATTATTGTCCCTGCTCTTTGTTTAGGAATAGAAGAGAAAAAAAACTACAACAACAACACCACCAACAGACAAAGAGAGACTCACACACTCACAAATAACAACAAACAACAACAAAAAAGAAAAAGAAAAAGCATGTATCCTAGGATTGCATCTACAGCGCTCTGGCACACGAACAGACCCCTCTTGTGAGCCAATGTTTCGGCATAACAGACATTCACCCTTCGTCCCCCCTTTGATTTTCTAGCGAAATACAGACCGGGTGAGGAATTTTTCATTTTCATTTTTTTACATCATCATTTTTTTTTTATTATTAGAGACGACAAAAGTTTCCGATCCTTATGGTCAAATGTTCCTTCCGCCGTGACCAACATTCCTAACCGGAGAAGCTCAGAGACTTTTTCAGGGGACGATCAGATCTTTTGTTTTTGAGCTTATATTTAGCATTATTCCCTTTTATGGCGTGGTATCAGGACGCACCTTATAGGGAGATCTAAACGCCACTTTGATTGGGTGTGTTTGTAGGTATATTTATATCATGTCTTCAATACCAAATTTTTTTTCTCTCTTATCGAGCATAGAAATAACGTTTTTCATACCTATTATCAAAAAACAACACACATAAAAAACACCAACATATATAGGCACCCCCCCCACACACACACGCACACACACACACACACTCCGAGAGCAAAAAGGAGAAGCGAAAGAAGAAGAAGAAGAGCGAAAGAGGGAGAAGGTTGAAAGAGCGAAAGAGGGAGAAGGGGAAAAGAGCGAAAGGTGGAGAAAGGCGAAAGTGCGAAAGAGGAAGAGAGGGAAAAGAGCGAAAAAGGGAGAAGAAGGTTGAAAGAACGAAAGAGGAAGAAGGACAAAAGAACGAAAGAGGAAGAAGGGGAGAGGAGCGGAAGGGGGAGAAGGTTGAAAGAGCAAAAGAGAGAGAAGGCCGAAATAGCAATAAAGAGAAGAGCGAAAGAGCGAAATAGTAAAAAAGAGAAGAGCAAAAGAGGGAGAAGATCGAAAGATCGAAATAACAAAAAAGAAAAGAGCGAAAGATCGAGAGATCGAAAGAGCGAAAGGGCGAGGTGCATCAGGGCGCATCTTTCTCATCATGGAAATCGGCCGAGCGTCCGACGGGCCTCTGACGCGCCGAGTGGACCCGCCGGGGCGTGTCGCGGCGCGAAACTCCCGTGCTTAACGCGCTTCGCTGCTTCGTTACGAGGGAGCTGGACGGGGCGCGGGCTTTTAGCTGGCGGAAGGCCGGAGGAGGTTTTTCAAGGGGCGTGGCCACTCGGGGGGGGGGGGGGAGGCTGCTTCATCATCGTCTTGTTTGTTATTAGTATCAGCATCATTGTCAGTGTTATGGTTTTCGATTTTTAATATTAATCGCGTGTTTTTTATGATCATTTTCATTGTTAAAGTCATCAACGTTATCATTATCTTCGATTCATTATCATCCGCGTAATTATGATTATCATTATTTTTTTATTTATTTCTATTTTCAGTAATAATATTACCATTATCATTAAAGAAAACGATAATCATAAAATAACATAAAATGATAGTAATAACAATAATGATAATAAAGATACTAACAATGGTGATCATGATGATAATGACAAAAAGTATAATAATTATGATGATGATAATGATCATGATAATTATTATAATAATGATAATGATAATAATAAAAACATAATATTATTATTGTTTTACAATTATTAGCATCATTATCCTTATATTTACCATTATTATCACTATCCTTATCCTTATCAATATCATCGTTGATATTATGATTATTACTATTACTGTTATCATTCCTTTTCATCTTCTCCTTCTTCTTCTTCTTATTATTATTGTTATTATTATCACTGTTAGTATTATTATTGTTATTATTGTTAGTATTATTATCCTTATCATCCTTATTATCATTATTATTATTATTGTTATTATCATTATTATGATTATTTTTACTTTTGTTGTTATTATTATTATTATTGTTGTTATTATTATTATTATCATTATTATTATTATTTTTTATTATTTTAATTATTATTATTATTTTATTATTATTATTATTATTATTATATTATTATATTATTATTATTATTATTATTATTATTATTATTATATCATCATCATCATCATCATCATCCATCATCAATCATCATCATCATCTATCATCAATCATCATCATCATCATCATCACCATCATCATCCCTAATCATCAAACATATCATCATCATCATCATCAACATCCTCATCATCATCATCATAATCATCATCATCATCATCATCATCATCATCATCATCATCATCATCATCATTAATATCATTAACATTATCATTAGAACAATTATTATTATTATATTTATTTTTATTA
>NC_051421.1:21696122-21698622 GCF_015228065.2 Penaeus monodon | reverse complement strand
TGTTGTGTGTGTTGTGTGTGTTGTGCGTGTTGTGTGGTGTGTTGTTTTTGTGTGTGGGTTTTGTGTGTGGTGTGTGTGGGTGTGTGTCGTATATGTTGTTTTTTATATATATATATATATTATTTTAAAATTTTAATTTTTTTTATTATAAATTTAATATTATATATATTATATTGTTGCACACACAAACACACACACACACCACCCCAGCACACCACACACCCCAAACCCCACCACACACACACACACACCCACACACCACACACACACACACCCACCCACACACACACACACCCAAAATATATATAATTATATATATTAAAATTATTAAAATTATATATTAATATTTATATATATATACATTCATACACTCCACACACCACGCAACGCACACACACACACACACACACAACCACACCACCACACACAACACACCCACAACACACACACCACAACACACACATATATATAAATATATATATATATTATATTATATATAACATAATATATATATATTATATATATATTAAAATTTTATATATTTAATATATATATAATATTGTATATATATACATTATTACATGTATATTTTATATAAATAATTTATATATATATTATATATATACCATCCCTATATCTACATATATATTTATATAATATATATTCATATATATATTATATATATATATATGTTATATATATGTTTATATTATTTATTCTATATATATATATATATATTTATATTATCTATATTTTATATATTATATAAAATTTGACCATAAAAGATATACTCCGCTTCTCCCCACAAATACACAAATGCAACAAATAAACGAGTCCATTCACGGACACGCATCTTTAAGGCGGCAATTTAGTATTTTCTTAATCGTACCAAGGCAACGCAAACAATGGAGCAGCTCCGTGAAATCCTCTCCAAGAGCCAAAACAAACGCCGCGAGTGAAGCGCAAACACACGCCGCAAAATTTCGAGCGCTCCGATACCCCGTTCCCCTAATGTCCGCTTTTAACAGACAAGGAATAACGAGGCTGGCGTTCTGACTTGAAACGGAATCGTTAAACATCCGGGAAGAAAAGGGGGAGGAAAAAAAGAGAAGAGAAGAAAAGAAGAGAAGAATAGAGAAGAAAGCTTCAAAATGGTTTGGTGGTTCGTTTCTGAGATTCGTCTAGGATTGTGGCGCGCGGGGGATAAAGAGGATTGATGATGGTGGTGGTGAGGGAGGGGGAAGAGAGATAGATAGATAGAGAGAGAAGAAAAAGAAGAAGAAGGAGAAAGAGAGAGAGAGAGAGAGAGAGAGAGAGAGAGAGGAGAGAGAGAGAGAGGCTATATGGACCCACCAAAAGAATGGAATATATCAGAGATAAAAAGAGCAGAAAAGTGCAAAGGAAAGCAAGATAGAATAAGAAAATAAAAAAAACAAAAAAACTATAGAATAGTTTTGGAATTGGAGAATTTCCGTTTCTCTTTCGTTACAAATGACAGACAAAAGAAAAGGACGAGGGTTATTTTCGACATGGGAGAATAAAAAGTTTTTTTTTTTTCTTTTTTTTCTTTTCTTTTTTTTTTTACTATTTCTCATGAAGTGAAAATCACTGTAGCCATTATGGGTGTCGAAGAGCATATGTTTTTTTTTTCTTGAGCGGACAATCAAATTAAAATTTTGTTGTGATACCTGGTTGTTGCTCTTGTCTTATTTCTCTTTCATTCTTTTTCTGTTGACTGCCCTTTCAAAACAGAAAAAAACAACAAAAAAGTTTTTTTTTCGGGTTAAATGTTCAATGGTTTGCTGTTATCGATATTCGAAATACAGATGCTCTCTCTCTCTCTCTCTCTCTCTATCTATCTATCTATCTATCTATATATATATATATACACATATATATCTTTCACTCTTATTCTTTCTCTCTCTCTCTCTCCTCTCTCTCTCTCTCTCTCTCTCTCTCTCT
The DNA here is from genome assembly GCF_015228065.2 of Penaeus monodon. Taxonomy (NCBI): domain Eukaryota; kingdom Metazoa; phylum Arthropoda; class Malacostraca; order Decapoda; family Penaeidae; genus Penaeus; species Penaeus monodon. Next base: position 21,696,660 of record NC_051421.1, on the reverse strand, counting down.
CTCTCTCTCTCTCTCTTTCTCTCTCTCTCTCTTTCTTTCTCTTTCTTTTTTCGCTTTTCTCTTTTTTTATCGTATTTTCTTTTATCCTTTCCCTTCTCTTCCTCCTTCTCCCTAGACTCTCCCTCTTCTTTTTATCTCCCTTTCCTCCTCTTTTTTCACCTCCCATTCCATCCCTCCTTTCCCCTCTCTTCCCTGTTCAATTCTGCCTCCCCCGCCTCTGTACTTTCCTCTGCCCTCTTCCTTTTCCTTCCTTCTGCAGTTCTTATCTTTCCCCATTTCCCTCTCCTCCTTTCCACTCTTTTCCGACCACTTCCCCCGTCTCTCCCCACTCCCCTTCCCCTATCAACTCCCCCACCCATTCCCCACCCATTCCCTTTCCCCCACCCCTTCCCTACCCCCTTCCCTCTCCCCCACCCCTTCCCTACCCCCTTCCCTCTCCCCCACCCTTCCCTACCCCCTTCCCTCTCCCCCACCCCTTCCCTACCCCCTTCCCTCTCCCCCACCCCTTCCCTACCCCCTTCCCTCTCCCCCACCCCTT
>NC_051421.1:21676122-21678622 GCF_015228065.2 Penaeus monodon | reverse complement strand
ATATGTCTGTGAATCATAATACCCATTTCTATCCATCCATCTATCTGTCTATTTGTTTATCGATCTGTCCATCTATCTACCTTCCTATTTTTTTCTCACCCCCTGCTTCGCATTTTATACAAAATTACATAAACAACTACTCGCTTGCTCCTCAAAGGTGATGCTGAGTGAGTTCCAGACACTTTTGAGATGTATATATATATATATATATATATATATATATATATATATATATATATATATATATATATATATATATATTATGAAAATAAAGGTAAAATGTAAAAGAAATGAAGATACTCATAAAGCATTTCAGAGTAACATTTCCAGGGAATAAATCAGAATACATAGATTACAGCACACGGCGCGAAGTCAGAAAACGTATTACTCTGAGCAACTGAAAAATGCGATCACTTATATATATTAAACTCACATCAATTACGTCGTGTATATATATATATATATATATATATATATATATATATATATATATATATATATATATATATATATATATAATATATACATACACATACAATACATATATACACACGCGCGCATGTCTGTGTGTGTATTTGCGTGTATAAGAGCGGTTGTTCATGTTATCCAATGGAAAATTAGCAAACAGAGAGCTTCCAGATATTTTCTGAAATTCCTATTAATAGTTATAGCAGTTTTAATACACTGAAATTGAGAATCTCTATTAATTCTAAACACTATTAAAGCTTACATGCTAGGATGAACCTCTGTTAATAAACACACACAAAAAACAGCAACATCCAGACTTTTGTGATTTATAATTTCCTCTCTGATACCATTAGATTAATCCTTAAAGATGTGTACACGAAATTCCACGAATGATAATTGCGATCTAAGCAATCAAAAGTTTCATTAACCCATTTTATTTACATTTTTTTTTTTTATTCCTTTCCTTACTTATCTATTCATTAACCTCTTTACATACTTGCTTATTTATTTGTTTATTTCTATATTTACCTACATTTTAAGGACCGAAACCGTTAGCAGTAAAGGTAAATGAATATGCGATATTTCATCTCAATCTGACGTTCTCTCGACGGCCGGCACAATGGCTTGTCCCTGGCCAGTCTTATTGTTCTATTTTCGTTTCGAACGGAATAAAATACTTTTTTTCGTATGACTAAATGATTACGCCAATCTACGTTTGCCCATTCATTGTTCCATGCATTTATAATTGTGCGCCTCCCCCCTCCCTCCATCTGGCCCCTCCCTCCCTGTTTTTTTTTTCGCGTTCTCTGTCTCTTTCTCTTTGACTCTGTTCTCTCCGTTTCTCTCTTAATCTCCCTCTCATACTCTCTGTCTAACTATCTATCTATCTATCTATCTAGTTGTCTATCTAGTGGGATGCATCTATGATTCTTTTTTCGGTGTTTAGTTGCTTGTAAATCTTCCAGCCGATAGATCTATCTATCTATCAGCCTATCTATTTGTGAATCCATCTTCTAAGCTGACCAGTGTGCGTTAAGGTACTGAGCCAACATTAACCCCCTCGCACGCCCACGCCCACGCCCACGAGGAGGAAGAAAACAACTTTACAGCCAAGCCTCGATGTTGTCCTTCCCACGCCCATCCCCCTCCCCCTTCCCAGCCCTTTCGCCGCCCGCGCTCGTCCATCACACTTAATATAAACTTAATACTAGCGCAGCCTTGCCGGAACCTGGTGTATTTGGTGGTTAAACACTGACCCAAGATAAACAGGGTTTGCCTCCTCACCTCAGCACAAGATCAACAGCCTTCCATGATCCAATGGAACACCCCCCCCACCTCCCCTTCCATCTCTCTTATCTCCCCCCCTCCCCCACTTGCCCTCCCTTCCTCCCAACCTCCCCCCTTTTCCTCCCTAACCCTCCCTCCAGCTCCCGCTCCCTCGAAGTCAAACCACTCGCCCACCTTCTCCAGCCTCGGCAACCACTTTAGAGAAATTCCTTCTTGCTGTTGCTGAAGCCGAGAAGTTGGTTGAGTCAGCGCTGCCAGAACTAAGAGCGACTTGATTGCCTTCAGTTTCTGAGGCAAGAGGGGAGAGGGGTGAAGGAGAACGGTTGGAGGGAAGGGAAGGAGGGAGGGAAGGACGGAGGGAGGGAAGGAAGAAAGTGGGAGGGAACAAGAGGGGGAGAGGGGAAAGGAAAGGGAAAATGAGAGGGTGTGAGAGAGAGAGAGAGAGAGAGAGAGAGAGAGAGAGAGAGAGAGAGAGAGAGAGAGAGAGAGAGAGAGAGAGAGAGGAGAGAGAGAGAGAGAGAGAGAGAGAGAGAGAGTGAGAGAGAGAGAGAGAGAGAGAGAGAGCGAGAGAGAGGGAGAGGGAGAGGAAAGAGAGAGGGAAGGGTGATAGAGGAGTCGGGATTCCGTCCATGTTTGGGATTTCTCGGGTCGTGACGCCGAATGTTTGGCGGATTTGCTGTGCGGGCGCTGTCCTCCTCCCGCTGGCAGTGTTGTGAATGCTCGGTGGCCAAGGACGGCGACAGAG
>NC_051421.1:21668622-21671122 GCF_015228065.2 Penaeus monodon | reverse complement strand
TATTTTTTGCTCTTTCCTTTCTTATTACTTTCATTATCATTACTCTTAGTGCCACTGATATCATTATCATTATTGTCATTTTATCATCATTATTATTACCACTGTCATCGTTACCATTATCAATATTATTATTAAAATTATTGTTGTTGTTGTTATTATCACTTTTGATATCATCATTGTCATTATCAATATCATTTTCAGTATTAGCATTGTCAATTATTATTACTATCATCATTATTATTATCATTATTATTATCATTGTTATCATTTACATTACTACTGCTGTCATTAATATTATGTTTTTTGTTATTATTAATTTTGTTAATATTATTGTTATTGAGATTATTATCACTGTTATTATTATTATTATTATTATTATTATATTATTATTATTATTATTATTTTCATTATCATTATTATTTTCATTATTGTTACTATTATAATTATCATAATTATTATTATCATTATTGCTATGTAATTATTATGATCACTGCTGATATGACCGTAATAACAATATAGAATAAAACTGTTCATAGCAACAACAAACAATGATAAAAGTGATCCAACCAATAATGATAACACTCACAACTGTACCCTCTATGTCCCCGTTTTTCCTGGGGTCTCCTTCTGTCCCCCAGGTGAGGGAATCCGACCGAGGCTGTTACATGTGCCAGATTAACACGGCTCTTATGAAGAAGACCCTCGGCTGCATCGATGTGCATGGTGAGGCTGGTCCCCGTGTTGTGCGCGTCTGACCTGTGCATTTTAGCTATTTTTATCCTTGTAACAGTGTGAATATGGCTATATGAAATATAAATTATGTGTGGAGGTACGTTTGTGTGTGTGTGTGTGTGTGTGTGTGTGTGTGTGTGTGTGTGTGTGTGTGTGTGTGTGTGTGTGTGTGTGTGTGTGTGTGTGTGTGTGTGTGTGTGTGTGTGCGAGCATGCATATTGCTATACCTGTACACGCAAACCTCGCTCTTCCCAGTTCCGCCGAACATCATCGACAACGAGACGTCGAGCGACGTGACGGTGCCCGACGGCGAGAGCGTGACGCTGGTGTGCGCCGCCCGTGGTTACCCGCAGCCCAAGATCGAGTGGAAGAGAGAAGACAAAGAAAAAATAGTTCTCCGAACAGGGCGGAAGGAGAGAATGAAGAGTGAGTGGCCGGGGAACGCAGTGGCCGTTCAGTAATGAAGCCAGTTACAAATAAATGAATATATATATATATATATATATATATATATATATATATATATATATATATATATATATATATATAGACTTTCATATTTAGAATGCAACAGATAAGAAACAATGATCAGCATAAGAAGAATATCAGACTTATAAATAAATAAAAAATATATATAAAAAAGGAATTAACATCAGAAGCCCAAACCATCACCCAAAATCGTTATCTAACCCGCAACCCCCTCCCCCCCAACAGTGGAGGTCGTGGAGGGCGCTTACCTCAACCTCACCCGAGTCAACCGCCGCCAGATGGGAGCCTACCTGTGCATCGCCAAGAATGAGGTCCCGCCAGCTGTCATGAAGCGCATTATTGTCAACGTCTCGTGTGAGTAATTAGCTGATTCACGTATAGCACTTTCTGCTTCAGTTGTGTTGTCTTTATGGTTGTTTTCAGGTCGTTAGGTACTTTGGGAAAGTCTAATGGATATGTTTATAAGGTAAGGAGGTCTTGGATAATAACAAGAGGTACCGTTGTCCAATACATAAAGTGATGTTACTGCTGTTTGATGTGAGACTTAGAGATTCATTAATAAGTATTAGAACTACGTATTGGGAATTAAAATGAACTGAATGAATAAAAACCCGGTGCGTTCATCAGAGAAATAAAGCACTAAAGTAATTCTATAAATTAGTGAAATAAAGTTTATTGTGACAAATATAGATAAAGGTATAAGCGAGGATGAAAGTGCTAGTGAGAAATGATGCTAATAGGAAGTTAAATTGCGTGAAGTCCATATTTTGCTATGTGAAGTTATTCACGTTCATTTAGAGATTTTCTACATCTAGAAAGGAGCTGTTTTTCTCCTTTAAAATCACTTGAGAGCTAACTTAATACTGAAGACTATGTACGATAGTAAAATCTACCGAAAGCAATAGAAATGATGCATATACAGTAACTATATAGATACTATTATCGTAAATGTTTCCGTCATTTACATGTAAGCATCAAGTAAGCCTTACGATGTTGCTTTTGCTGTTTAGATTAACTGTTATAATCACAAACAAAATACAGTTATTTTTTTGAGATTTAGCGGTTACAAAGACTATAAAATCGTACTTCTAATTACTACATTCTTTACCGACTGTAACAATAGTTTAAATATAACAACAAAAAACTACCAATCTATTACCAATACCATATAAAACAGTTGGAGTTACTGTTGATATATCAGACAACAACTATGATATCAAAATGACGAGGACAATAAACGCGACAGAACAGCGATATCTTGTATAAAAAAGAATAAAAA
>NC_051421.1:21653744-21663522 GCF_015228065.2 Penaeus monodon | reverse complement strand
TTTTTTTCTTTTGACCTATTGTGTATTTAATTTTTTTTAACTATCTTATTGGGGTGCGCCTTTTTTTTTTTTGTTTTTTTTGTTGGGGGTGTTGTACGTGTATGCTTTTTATCTTGCATCGTGGTTATAGTTTTTTTAAAGCCTTTATCTATAAAAAAAACTTGGGCCGCATACCGACGCCCTCGTTAAATACCCATAGTTCCCGCAGGGACAGTGCCGGAGGGCGCAGGATCTAGTCTGTATTCAGGAGGCCCCCAGCATTCCTTATCTCCTGAGCCCCTTTCCCTCGTCAGAGCTTCTCGTCTGCTCTAGAGATGAACCGATCGCCATCTCTGCGCAGTCTGCCTCGCACGTCAATCTACTTGAACTTTCTTTTTTTTCCCCTTTTTCCCCTTCTTTTTTCCCCCGCTTCCGCATCATCCTTTTCCGTGAGTCCTCGGGGGGCGGATGATGTGGATCCCTTCCCGAAAGTAAAAGCGCATTTCACTAATTCCTGTCTTCTACACCACAACTTTCCATAAATTGGTTGGGTTGTCGCACACAAGATGTCGCATTGTATCAGGCCGATAAATGTGTGGCCAAGCTGTCCCCCGGGAACAGTCCAGCAGCCGGATCTCAACACTGGTCAGTGCTGCTTGTTTTAAGAAAAGCAATGGAATGCCGACCGCCGCCCATTTCTTTCCGATGGCCTGAGGCTCTCGTTTAGACGCATAGTCCCCTACGGAGAGCCTCCGGGCACCGCCTCACGTTTGTGCTTTCCCTCAGCTTTAGAGGGAGGACGAGCCTCGCCCCGCGGATGGGCGTCGCGGGCGCTCGAGGGCCAGCGGGTCGGGTAACGGCTGACCCGACAGGGCGGCGCGGAGCTCGGGCCGATGGATGGGCCAGCAGGGAGCGCTCGCACCAGGCACAGCGATACTCGGAAATTGAATTGGAAACACAATGATCGTTTTACTGGAAGCCACACCCCTCCCCGCCTCTCCTTCCGTCCTTTTCCCCTTCCCGCCTCTCCCCTCTTCGGGATCTTTCCCTCCTTCTCTGCTGCCCCTCCCTCCCCTCTTCTACGCGCCTGCTCTTCCTCTCCCTGCTCTTTCGGTTCCTTTTTCTGCTCCTCCTTCTTCATCTCGCCATCCACCGTCTCTTCTTATTTTTCTATTTCTATTAATTCTGCTCATACACTTACTAACCAAAGTCTAATTAACTCTCTCTCTCTCTCTCTCCCCCATCTCTCTCTCTCTCTCTACTCTCTCTCTCTCTCTCTCTCTCTCTCCCTCTCTCTCTCTCTCTATTTTCAACTCTCTCTCTCTTCTCTCTCTCTCTCCTCTCCTCTCCCCTCCCCTCTCTCTCTCTCTCCCCTCTCTTTTCTCTCTCTCTCTCTCTCTTCCTTCCCCCTTTTCTCTTCTTCTCTCTCTCTTCCCCTCTTCTCTCCCCTCTCTCTCTCTCTCCCCCCTCCCCCTCCTCTCCTTTTCTCCCCTCTCTCTCCCCCTCCTCTCCCCTTTTCTCTCTCTCTCTCTCTCCTCTCTCTCGCTCTCTCTCCCTCTCTCTCTCTCTCTCTCCTCTCTCTCTCTCTCTCTCTCTTTTCTCCCCTTTTCTCTCTCCCTCCTCTCTCTCCCCTCTCTCTCTCTTTCTTCTCTCTCTGTGTTAGTATCCCCCCTGGCGACGTTTGACATTTAACTTTACTTTCCCATAAAAACCTTTGTTTCCCCCGCTTTCGTCGTCTTTTCTTCGGGATGGGGTTGCAGTTTCCCAAAAATTTTACGTAAGGTTTGTTTTTTTTTTCTCATTTTTTTTTTCCCCTTTCTTTTTTAAACCCCCCAGCTCAGGTAGGGAATCGCCTTTTTCTTTTCTTAGGCGAGTTTTTTTTATGGGAAAAGCGGGTTAGAAGGGGGCGTTTTTCACTGCGCGCGCCCCCCCCCTTTCCCTTTTGCCCCCCCCCCCCCCTCCCTCCCGCCCCTCCCCCCCCCTTCCCGCCCCCAAAAAGCCGTTCGCCCCCCCCCTCCCCCCCTCCCCTCCCCCCTCCCCCCTTCCCTCCTCCAATTTCTCTTTTCCCGAAAAACAGTTTTTTCCTTGTTTCCCCCCCACGGATTTTGCGGAAATTTTTTAAAAATACACGGCGTATTAAGCCCTTTATTCCCATTCTTTTGCAGGATGTTTTTCCCTTTTTTAGAAAACACAAATTTAGGGTCCTGACGGTAAAAATGATTAAGAAAAAACCCCCTTGTGCACTCAAATACCAAACACGTACAAAACACACAAAAACAAAAAAAAAATCCCACACGCACATTTTTATATATATTTTAATATATATATATATTATAAGATTAATAATAAATAAATAAATATAAATAAAATATAATATAATTTTAAATTTTAATATATATAAATATTTTAAAATGCAATTATATATAAAAAAAATATTTAAAAATTTTAAAATAAATAATAATGTATAAAAGATAAATAAATATAAATATACTTTTAAAACACACACACACACACATATATAAATATATAATATATATATTATATATATATATTTTATAAAATTTTAATATAAATATTTTATGTGTGTGTGTGTTGGGGTTTTGTGTGGGGTGTTGTGGGGTGGGTTTGTGTGTGGGGTGTGTGTGTGTGTTTGTGTGTGTGGGTGTGGGGGTGTGTGTGTGGGTGGGGGTTGTGGGATACGTGTATGTATATGATAATGTATTTAAAATTTATTTATATATATATATATTATATATATTTTATATATATATTTATATATATAAAATGGGGGTGTTTTGGGTGTTTTGGTGTGTGTGTGTGGTGGGTGTGTGTGGGTGTTTGTGTGGTGCGTGTGGGCGTGTGTGGTGCGGTGTTGGGGGTTGTGTGTGTGTGTGTGGGGGTGTGGGTGGGTGTAATGGGTGTGCGTGTGTTGTGTGGTGTGTGTGTGTGGGGTGTGGTGGTGTGGGGGGTGTGTGTGTGGGGGGGTTTTGTGTTGTGGGGGGGTTTTTGGGGTGTGTGGTACCCCCGCACACACCACACACACATACAAAGAATAAATAATAATAAAATATAATATATATATAAAAATAAATATATATTAATATATATAAATATATATAAAAATTATAAATATAAAATAATAATTATATAATAAAATATATATATATAATATATATATATATCTATTTTTAAATTAAATATATATATTGTAGGGGGGCCCCGGAAGTTTTAGACGGGTTTGGTGAGCGGGGAAAAAAAAATTTCGGGACATAAACCCCGTAGCTATTAATGATTTTAAGTTTTTTGGGGGTCCGGGTGTAGAAAAATCATTTGGTATGTCATTGATTAATGGGGAATGAAGTAGCGTACTGAAAAAAAGAATTTATTTATGATTGCATTTTAGGCAAAGCACGAAAGTTATTGCAAAATTTACCATCATCCCCCTCTTAAAAATTTTGGGCCCTAAATTAAAAACCCCAAAAAGGGCTTTGAAAAATTTTAATTTTTTGGATAAGATCCCCCATGGGTCTTTGCTTCCCCCTACTGACCCAAAGGAGAGAAAAAAAATAGTATCCTTTTACTGTTTACACAAAAGGGACTAAGCTATTTGTAAAAATTTTTTCAATGTAATTTATTTTTTTTAATAGGGACTATTTCTGAGTTTTAGTTTGGAATATTGGGTCCCCTTTCAAGGCAATGCAAAGATAAATTTATGGGGTTAAAAAAAGCGCTCGGGTACTCCCCCGTGTGAGAAAACGTCACACACACACACAAAAAACTTTATCCACACGCACCACATAAATTTACATATATATAATATATATTATATATATTATATATATATATTATATATATTATTATGTATATATATATAAAAATATATCTGTGTGTGTGTGTGGGGCGGGGGTTTTGTATGTGTGTTTGTGTGGTTTTGGTGTGTATGGGGTGCGTGTGAGGGGGTTTGGGGGTGGGGGTTTTGGTATAGAAATATATATTTATGTATATATATTTGCATATATATATATATTATATATTTTTTTAAAAATTTTATTTTAATAATAATTTTATAATATATATACATATATAAAATATAATATATATTAATATATATAAAATATAAAAATAAAAATTACATATATATATATGTGTGGGGTGTGTGTGTGTGGGGTGGGTGGTGGGGTGGGGTGTGTGTGGGGTGGTGTGAGTGTGTGTCCACACACCAACACACGCACACACTCACACACACACACACACACACACACCCCACCCCACACACACAAAACACCCCACACGACACACACACAAACCCCACACATAAGGATATTATATAAAAATTAAAAATTTTTATATATATAATATATATATACCATTTTTATATATATATATAAAATTTTAAGGGATATTTTATATATATAAATATATATATAAAATATAAAAAGATATATATATATATAAATTAAAAATATTAAATTTTATTTTTGTAAAAATATATATTTTAATTTTATATATAATATATTTTAATAATAAAATAATAATTTAAAAATATATATATATAATATAAAAATATATATATATATATATATATATATATGAATGTATATATGTTGTGTCGGTGTGTGTGTGTGTGTGGTGGTGTGAAAAATTTGTATATATAGGAATATACATTTTTTATAAAATATATATATAAAATTATATATATATATATTTTATTATATAAAAAATATATAAAATTTAAAATTATATATTTATATAAATTAGATATATATAAAAAATAATACATAATAAAAAATTTAAATAAATAAATAAATAAATAAAAAAAGGAAAATATATAAAATATATCCCATATAATAATATTTTATAATATAATATATATATATATAATATAATATATGTATATAATATATTATATAAATTAATTTTAATAATAAATGGGGGGTATAAAAGGAATAATATACACACATATTTATTTTATAATATAAATAAATATATATAATATATATAAAATATATATATATATTTAAAATTATAAAAGACACACAAAACACACACACACACACAACACAAAACATACAAACACACACACACCAAAAACCCACAAATATATATATATATATATATTATATAGATATATATATTTTATATATTTTAAAATATATACTGTGGGGTGTGTGTGTGTGTATTCATATATACGTATTATGTTTTTTTGAAAGAGTATTTTAAATATTAGCAAAAATTCACACCCCAATTTTTTTTCAAAATTATTGATTATTAACAAAAGGACGGATCCCATTTCATTTAAAACCCAATACACTTTTTGGCTTTAACTTCTATTTAAATTTTTTTAAAATTTGCTAATACTTTTTTACGTTTTTTTTTCTTTTTTTAGATTAAAGTCAGATATTCGAGGTTAAAGAAAAAACGGGAAATGCGTAATCATACCCTAAATGCTTCTTGCAAGTGAATGTGTTTATAAAAGGTATTTTTCGTTGCGGGAAGATTTTGTGATAGAAGGGTATAAAAAAGTATTGAAAAAACAGGGAAAAATTGTAGGGAAAAATTTTTTTCTTCGTTCAGTCGTCTTATTAATAATGCCTAGAAATGAGGAAAAAAAATAGAATTATATTCCATTCACTGTGATTTCGATAAAAAAATTTTTAAACTAAGATCCAAAAACTGAGAGAAAAAATTAAAAAAATGTAATTTTTTCTGGAAAAAAGTTTTAATTATATTTTTTTCTGGGTTTGGGATTTCAGGACAATTTAAGTGACAAGATGGATTGGGAATAATAAAAATAATGATAAGATAATAGCCCAAAAACAATAACAAAAATAAAAAAATAATAAAACAAACAAAACAAAAAACAAAAAACTAATGATGATGTGTGATGGTGAATTTATGATGATGATGATGGTTTAAAAATAATAAAAAATAATAATTTAAAAATAATAATAATAATAATAAGATAATAATGATGATAATGATAATAGTAGTAAAAAATAAAAATGATAAAATAAAAATTTAAAAAAAATAATAACAATAAGAATAAGAAAAAGGAAAAAACAAAAATAAGAACAAATAAATAATAAAAGATATATACTACTTTCTACTTTCTGATAATAAAAAATAATAAAAGATAAATAATAAAGTTATGATAATTATAATAAAAATAATAATAATAATGATAATAATAATAATAATTTTAATAATAAAAAAATAATGATATAAATAATAAATAATAAATTTGTAATAGCAGTAAATATAAATAATAATAATAATAATAAAATAATAATTATTATTATTATTTTACTATTATGATTTAAAAATAAAAAATAATAAAGATGATAATAAAAAATGATGATAAAAAAATAAAAAAAAAATAAATTTAAAAAAAAATAATGAAAAAATAAAAAATGATAATAATAATGATAAAATAATGAAAAAATAAATAATAATAAAAAAAATAATAATAATAATAATGATAATAATAAAAATAAGGGGAAATAAACCTAGATACCCCCCTTTTGGGGAGGTTTATTGGGGGATAAAAAATGGTGGACTGGGGACCCGCAGGGGCCCAGAAATTTCCAGGAATCCAACTTCTTGGCCCGCAAGACTAAAATTCATCTTACTTTTTAAATGAAAAAAGAAAAAGGACAGCCCCCATCGCCCGTACGCGGAATTTAAACAAGGGGCGCGTCCCCCAGGGCAAGATCGCCTGGGCCCAAAAGTGTGTACTGAAATCTACCTCATCCATTTGTCAAAAAACCGCCAGGTCACCAAGACGGGACAGATCCACCCCCAGTCCTGCGGTTAACCATCTATTTCTAAAATCAAAAGAAAACAAAAATTAAATGGACAAAATAAGAGTTTTAATGAGGTAATGTATGTTTTTACCCATGCAAATCAAAAACCAAAACAAATAATACAGATGACACCCATAAAAAAGGTGGTTTTAAAGGGAAAAGTGAAAGGGAAAAGGCAAATGCTTGACCCAAAAAAAAGCTAGGGCCCAAAGTGAGGGAAGGGCATATTGTTCGTGACAAAAAAAAATTAAAAAGATATAGAAATCTCAAAATCAAAGACCAAGTAAAAAAAAGACACTATAGAGGTACATATAGAAGAAAATAAAAAAAGGGAAAAAAAATTTTGGGTGAAACCAAAAAAAGGGAAAATGCCAAAAAAGTTTTTTTTTTTGCAATTTGAAATAATACGATGAATTAAAGTCACATGAGGTTGTCGTAGATGAGGGGGAGAATTGCTGATTGAAAACGGATATCAGGGAAAAAACTATCGGGATAAACGTACGGGAAAGAGTAAAAGAGAGGGCACTGTTTAAAAAAACAGGGCATACCCCAAATATAAAAAATATATTAAAAAATAGGTAAAAAGGGGTTAGAATAAAATCCCGTCACGAGATAAATCCTGATTTAACTGGGAAATTTAAAAAAAATATACGCAAAGAAGAGTCCTCCAGGGAAAATGTGGCATTAAGTTTTAGGAAAGAAGAAAAAAAAAAAAACCTCGCAAAAAACAAATGGCAAGAATAATAGGGGGAAAAAAATAAAAAAACTTTAGAAGGGAAATATCTATATTTGGAAAGAACTACAAAAAATAATGGGAAGCCCCCAACGAGAAAAAACGAGGGAAAATAATAAGAAAATACCCAAAAAACTTTTAAAGAACAAATACCAAAAGATTAAAAGAAGGTTAAACAAAAACTTCAGGTTAAGGCACAAAGGGTTTCGTAGATATTTACAAAAAGCTAAAAAAATTTTCCCGGCAGAATGGGGCATGTTCGAAACTGACATGAAGAAATTTTTTCCGCGAAAAAAAGAAAAGAAAAAAACTCTTGTAGAAAAACTTTTAACCCTCTGAAGAAAAGGTCTGAGAATTTTTGGAAAAAAATTGGGGAAAAAAAAAATAATACAATGAAAACGCAGGATACAAGATTTTAAAATAGCACTAGGGATATTCCCGAAAAAAAAATGAGAAAAAATTTCCCCCAGAAGAAAACAAAAAAGCAATAAAAAAGTTCCCAAAAGGAAAACACCGGGGTTGACCCGATCCCAAATTTTTTGGGTAAATACTCTTTTTCAGAAAATGCCCAAATTGCATCAATTTTTAATCAATTTTGATAGAGCCAAATTAACATGTAAATGGGTTTGCAAAAGGGAAATAAATTTCTCTTGGCCAAAAGTAACGAAAACAGATAAACCCCAAAAACTAAAAAAACCCATTACATGCTTAAAAACCCCCCTATAAATTATTACCGCAATCTTAAATGAAGAAAACCACAGAAATGGGAAAAACAAAATATTTTTCCCCAAAGAACAAAAAAAGGGGTTGCAGAGGTCATACGGATTTTTAACCCATTAAAATGTCTTAAAAAAAAGATTTTCGAAAATGCTCCCCTACCAAACACAGATCTAAATTTCTGCTTGGATCGACTATAAAACAAACCCTTTGACAGTTTCCCACTCTTGGGGCTTAAAATCTTTGAAATTTTCAGTCCTCATGTTTTTTAACCCCAAATTTTTTCGAAACAGCATGGCACTATGGGGGACAAAAACTTCTTCAAACACGGAAAAGGTACTCTTTTTTCAAACAACATGAGAATTTAGAGCGGGAACTTCCAAAGGGTTTATCTTTTTTCCCCCTTTTATTCTGTATGGCACTTTTCCCCCTCTCCCAGCTTCTTAACAACCCCAGGGTATGGATTAAGATCATGGACCCAAAAAAAAAACAATCATTTTTTCTAAGGATAAATTGAAACTTTACACTCGAATGATGATAATTGGAAAGGTTGTGAAAATTGTTAAAGATTTCAGTGATGGGCGTAAAGGGATGAAAAAATTTGGTCTTTAAAGTGTGCCCCAAAGCAAAATTTTTAAACAAGGAAAAATAAGGGGGCATCTGACAAAAAAAAAGTTAAGAAAAAGATACCGTAATAAAGAAATTGATCGGAAAAAAAAGTTTTTAAAAATCTAGGGAAAAAAAAGGAAAGGGATACAACATTTATAATGAAGGAAAAAAAAAACGTACAGAAGAAAACCGAAGGGGTTTAAAGGCAATCCTGAAAACCCGAATTAAAATCCAAGTAAAAATAACAGCAATCATCACCTTGCAATCCTGTGGTTAATATAGTTTTAACGTGATAGACTAGAATTTAAGTGAACTCAAAAAAAATTTACACCAAAAATTTGGAAAACAATTTACATGCAAAAAGAAGTATCACCCTAAACAGAGTAGACCGGGCTGTAGTCTCTAGAAGTAAAGGAGGTAAAGGGGGGGAAAGATGCAGTTGGAATTATATACAAAACAACAACGATTTGGGCTCTTGCAAACTTTGATCTAACCAACAATTGGATGCCCTTTAATTTGTTAGAGTACATGAAAAAATCTAAAAAAGGTTTCACTCAGTAGTAAAGAAAACAAAAACCCTTTTTTTCAGGAAAAACCCCCAGAGCCAAATTACTGAAGGCAAAAATGCTCCCAAACTTGTGGAACTTTCCCCAAATTTTAAAGATTTGTACTATACAGGCAAATGTTCCCGATTTGTCACAAGCACAAAAAAAACAAAAATTCCCTTTTTTAGATATGAAGGGGTCCCTTCAGACAGAGACGTCCCAAAAAAAAATGTTCGAGAAAAATATCAAAATATTTAAAGGGCCTGGGGGAAAAGAGGTGGAAAAAATGTGGCTTTAAAAAAAACCCAAAAATTTGCCTATTGTTATTGGAGCTCTTTGGGCCCTTTTAAAAAAAAGGGACGGATAAGTTTTTTAAACCCAAAAACCGGAAA
>NC_051421.1:21641244-21646244 GCF_015228065.2 Penaeus monodon | reverse complement strand
TAAAATCCTCACAATGAATTAAACATTAAAAAAAGTATTTTATTAAAACCATCTTTCACTATATATCGAAATTCAAAACACGTGCTTTACAACAAAGATTGTGTTTACGATCAAACAAGCACATAAATAAACACGAAAGCTAACTAGTCCCGAAAGCAGATCCTACAGCCGTTAGTAAAGCCTAATTGCGGTATATTTCTAACGTCTAATCGATCGGACTATAGTATAATTTCGTAAGTATATATATATATATATATATATATATATATATATAGATATATATATAATACATTTTATATATTTAAATTTTAATATATATATATATATTATATAAAAGTAATTATATATAATATATAATTATATATATATATATATATATATTATAATAATATATATATATATTATATAATATATATATAATTATATATATATCTATATATATATATAATCATTATATATATTATATATATTATATATATATATATATATATAATATATATTATATATATATATATATATATATATATATATAATATATATATTATACAATAGAATATACATTATATATATTTAATTGATATATCTAATATTAATTATACTATATACTATTCTAGACAGATCTATATTCGACTATATAAAATACTATATATAGATATTATTATGTTATTAATCAGCATAACCAAGTTCAGCATGTTCATATCTGAATTCTAGATAACATGCTTTTCACCAAATCTTATACGAAGAACAATGTAAACTTCTGGTAACTTATCACTTTTTTATCTATTTTAACATAATAACATTCGTGTTCTACTTCCCTATAAATTATAATTTTCATACATTAAGTATATACTAATAATTAATCGATTAATTCGTCATAATATATGTTATCGTTCGTTATCATTATTTATTCTTCTATTTCTTCAATCATTTTATCACGATCGTTTATATTCATATCTTTTCCTATTATTACATTATCAACTTTTATATCTTATACTATTATATTATTATTACTTTGTTTATATTTATTTAATCTTTTCTATTCGTCATTATCAATATAAATCTTATCATATACATTTATATATTTCTATTCTGTCATAATTTTACGTATATAAATTCTTTATACTATTGTATCATCAAAATGAATTGTTATTTCTACATAATTTCATTTACTCCAACATATAATATTGATATCTACCGTTCATTCCATCTTTATATTATTAACTTTGTTACCTCATTGTATTCATATATTCATATTATTGATAACAAAAATACATTTTAAGTTTTAAGACTAAAAAAATATTATCTATTGGATAATGATTCATTAAATTAAAATTATTGTTTAAATACCAATTTAAAAATTTGTAAGTCCTTATGAATTCCTTGTTTATAACAAGGAATCTTTTCTATCTTTTTTCCATTCCTTTCTCAATACAGGGACATTTTTCATTTCCCTAAATATTTTTATATCAAATTTAACGTAACCGTGATTTTAACTAAAATTTACAAACAGTTTCAGGAATTCCTTCGAAAACTATCTACCCAAAATTTCTTTAAGTTTTTTATAATAATATATATAAGATTTTAATTTAAATATAATAACAGTTAAATAATGAACTTTTTTACTTTTCTTTTTCTTCTTCTTTTTATCATTTTTTTTAAAGATAAATATCATAAAAATTGGATAGGTTTTTTCTAATTTTTAAATAATTATAATATTATATTATTAAGGTTAATTGAAATTATTATAATATATTATATCAATAAAATCAAACGAACATTAATAAACTTAAAAAACTCCTTTCGATAAAATTTATCTGTTTTTATATAATATAAGATCTGTTATTGTTATACCTTTACATTAAAATCTTTTTTATTTTATTTTCATCTTCATTCATTATCATTATTACTGATTATAATAATATAATATTATAAATCGTAATCATCATAAAACATCACATATTACGAAATATTAATATATAATGATAATAGAAATTATATTATATAATAATATAATCTATAATAATCTTACATATTATTATTATCATTATTTTTCATCTATCTATCATCATCATCTTATTATCATATCATATATCTATTTGTTATTAAAATAATATCATTTTATATATACTATATCATTTTTATTATGTTATTATTTTTATTTTAAATTTTTATTTTATTTATTTTATATTATTTTTATATATTTATTATTTATTATCTTATATTATTATCTTATCATTTAATCATTATTTTCATATTTTTGTTTTCATTACTCCTTTGTCATTATTATTATATTTACATCATATTCATTTCACTACCCCTATTTCATTATCATTTCCCATCATTGTTATCCAATATTCATTCTGATTGTTATCATAATCTTGTCTTTCTCATTTGCTTGTTTTATATATATGTAATAGTTCTTATATTTTCCTTTTATCATTAACTTATATCATTAAAATTTTTATTGCTATTATCATATTATTCTTTTTTCATTATATCATATATTTGTTACTATTATTGTTAATTATTTTCCTTGTTTATGTATAAATTTTCATTTTTCATTATCACTTTTTCTATATTATTTTGTCATTATTTTTATCATTATAAAATATATACTATTTTATATTACGTATTATAATTATCTTATCCTCATTATTTTTACCATCATTATACTGTCATTATAAAATAATCTTATTACCAATTTAATCATCGTCTTATTAATTACTTTATTTTTTTCATTATTAAATTAATTTTATTTTTTTTTAATTATACATTAATTATTATCATTATTTTAATAAAATTTGATTATTATTATTATTTTTTAATTATTTTTATTTCATTTTTTATTATTATTTTATTTTATTATTTTTTATTATTATTTTTTCACAATCATATCTACATTATTTTCATTTCATTGTTTATGTTTTATCCCCCCCAAAAAAGTGATAATGAATTATAATATTATGATAATATACATAATAATATTAAAAATTTTATTATTTTTTGATTATTACTATTTTTATTTTATTTTTTATTTTATTATTATTTTTATTATAAAAAAATATTTTATTGTTTTAAGACAAAAATTACTTAATGGGTTAAATTAATGATTATGTTTAAACAATTAAAAATTTAAAAAAATTTAAAAATTTTTTTATAAAAATTTAAAAATTTTTTTAGTTACAATAAAACAATTTTTTTTTCCGTTCTTTCCCCGCCACCAGCGCCCGGGGGGGGGGCAAAAAACATCCAAAAAGCCCCAAACCGAACCCTTTTGAAGCAAAAGCAGAAAACCCCCCCCCCCGGGGGGGGGACCCGGGGAAGGGGGGGGTTGGGGCGGAAGGGAATCCCTTCCCCCCCCCCCAAACGGTTTTTTTTCCCCTGGGCCCCCCCCCCAAAGGTTTTTCCCCCCCTTAAAAGGGGGTTTTTCCCCCTTTAGGGGGGATACCCCCCGGGGGAATTTTTAAAAGGGGGTTTTTTTTTTTTTTATTTTTTTTTTTTTTTTTTTTTTTTTTTTTTTTTTTTTTTTTTTTTTGGAAAAAAAAAAAAAAAAAAAAAAAAAAAAAAAAAATTTTTTTTTTTTAAAAAAAAAATTTAGGGGAAAAAAAAAAAAAGGAAAGAGCTAACCATTTCTCAGCGTGCGGCTTCCTTAATTAGTAATTTGCGATACATGTAAGGGTGGACTCCTACATACCCTTATCCGATAGATTCCGTGCAGGTAATTTTGTTTCGTTCGTATCATTAGTGTCTCTTCTTTTGTCTTGCATCATATTGTCACAGCTCCTCTTGTTATAGTCATCATCATTTCTCCTGCTATTATCATTCAATTTTTATGATTAATACTCTTATCATATTAGTATATTGTTATACTGTTAATGTAATCGTTTTAATTTCGTCATTACATATAACATCGTTATCATATTCGTTTGTGTGATTGTTATTCGTCAAAATCTTCGGTATATAAGTTCTTTTATATGTATCATCAAAAGGATATTGTTATTGTATCACTATCATTTGCATTACTACCAAGCATCACAATATTCTGCATTTCTACCGTCTCATTACCATTGTAGTATTTTTTACTGTTTGTTGCCTCACTTGTATATTTCCATTATCATTATCACTATTATTGATAACCCACAAAATAATTTTAGGTGTGTGGCTCAAGACTAAAAAAAAAATTACTCCTATTGCGGTGCTTCACTTAATTCCATTCTATGTTTAAAACCATTTAAAAGCAGTCCGTGAAAGGCTTCCTTATGACTGTGGCCCTGTGGTTTCGAGCGTGAAGCAAGGGACCGGGTGCTTCCTCATGCTTTTTCCAGTTCCACCAATACGGGGCACATTTGTTCACGGCTTTCCCGGCTCCCCCAGCTGCTGTGGGGTCATCATGCCAAGCAACGTAACCGCTGATGACCTAAAATGTTCACCCCAGCACGAGGGTTGGCGAGGGAATCCCTTCCCCAAACGTATCTGACGCCAGTTCTCTAAGTTTCTTTAGGGATACGGTATTAGTAGGAGAGATGAAGTTTAGGAATGATACAATCACAGTCGGGTAACTAATCGGAACTTTTTACTTTTCCTTTTTCTTCTTCTTTTTCCATTTTTTTTTAAAATAGAATATCATATAATCGGGACTTTGGTTTTCTCCAATTCTAATGGAGACTGCCTACGGAGAGAAGTTCAGTGAATCCATACAGGTTAGGCCTGAAAGATGTATTAGATCACAGATATTAGCTCACCATAGAAATGCAAGGGAAAGGGAAGGGCCCTCTGAATAGAAGCCCCGCCAAATAGACTCCCTTCTTGGAAAACGAAGGAAATTTTATGATCTGTTGATTTATACTTTATAAAATCTGTTATTGTTAGTACAGGCGGTGTTGACATTAATCTCTGTGTATGCTGTTTTTTCACTTCATTGATTATCACGGTATTGACGTTGGCTTATAATATTGTAATGATTTTGGGAAGATGACGGTAAACATCATAATAAACATCAT
>NC_051421.1:21628744-21633744 GCF_015228065.2 Penaeus monodon | reverse complement strand
AACACTTCACGAGATCATTCACAACAGATAACATGGAGATGATAACCCTGGGGGGGTTTGCTAGCGAGGGAATCCCCCTTCAAAAACAAGGGCATGTGGAGAAGCGCGAGGAAACAACCGAGGGCCCCAAAGCTTTGTGACGTCATCATCGAAGACGCAGAATCCCGCTGGGTTTACGAGGGTTTTCCCCCGTGACCAGGGGTTTCCTGGGACAGCTGCAGGTCCTTTAGCTTGCCTTGCTTAGGGCGTGTGCGAGGGGGTCCCCCGGGATTTTGGGAGTGGGTCTTCGGCGCGGTTTTTGTGTAAACCCGTGAACGAGTGAAGCGGGAAAAAGAGACTCGTTTTTGAGGGGCGAAGCCCTTTTTTGTAAAAGTATTTGCTTGAAAATATCGTTTAATGTTAATTTAATGATTTGGGAAAACTCGTATCTCTCTTTTTTATTTCAGGAAATATTAAAAAAAACCCCCGGGAAAACATTATTTCACAAATCATTTTTGCACGTCTATAACTAAATATGAAAAAAGTCGGCTTACCTGCTAAAAGGATTATCATCTTATCATATATTCACATGATTTCTGCAAAAATTATGCGCGCGCACGCACGCACAAACACCGGGACAAATATAATATATATAATATAATATTATAATTTTTTTGTGTGTGGTGTGGGGTGTTGTTGTGTGGGGTGTGTGTGTGTGTGGGGGTGGTGTGTGCCGCTTGCATGTGATGAAGGCGCACACGCATCGCCACCAAATGATTTCCCAACCAAAACCCCCCCGGAAAAGGATCATTTGGCAGCCCCCCCTGATGAAGACCCCCTCAACTACATGATGTCAGCTGGGGGCCAAATAGTTTTTTTAAGCACAAATGGCATATAAATATTTATATTAAATTTTTATAAATATATTATAAAAATATATATATAAAATTTAATATATATAGGTTTTTTATATTAATAATTTTATATATATATTATATATAAAATTTTTTTTTATATTTTGTAAATAATATAAAATATAAATAAAAAAATATATATATATATATATATATATAATAATATAAAAAAAAAAACAAACCCCAAAACACACACACACACACACACACAAATAGGGAATATATAATATATATATAAATATATATATATATATAAAATATTATAATATATATTATATAAAAATTAAATAAAATATATATAATATATATTTATAATATATATAAATTATAATATATATATATTATACTATATAACATACACACAAACACACACCACACACACACCACCACACACCACAACAACACACACACACACAACACACACCCCACACACACAACAAATTTTTATATATATATATATATTATTATAGATATATATATATATATAAATATAAACACACACACAACAAACCCCAAATTAATATATATATAATTTTATATTTATAATATATATATAAAATTTTTTTTTGTGCGTGTGTGTGTGTATAAGTATATATATTGTAATAATATATAATTTATATATTATATATTATATATATATTTTAACTATTAAAACCAACCCCCACCCCCCCCCACACACCACAACAACACACACCACACACCCAAAAAACAAAAACACACACACCCCCACACAAAAAACACACACACACACACACACCCCCACACCACAAACAAAAACACACACACACACACACACACACACACACACAATATATTATATATATATATTAATATATATATTATATATATTATATTGTGGTTTTTGGGGGGTGTGTGTGTGTGTGTGGGTTATGTGGTGTGTGGTGTGTGTTGTGTTTGGGGTGTGTGTTTGGGTGTGTGTGTGTGTGTGTGTGGGTGTGGGTGTGTGGTGGGGTGTGGGGTGTTGGTTTTTTTTTAATATATTATTTTTAATTAAAATAAAAAAAAAAAAAAAAAAAAACACAAAACAAAAACAAAAACAAAACAAACAAAAAATTTATATCCAAAATGTTTTTAAAAATTAAATTTTAATATACATTTAAAAAATAAACAAAAACTATAACATAAAATATATCCCTTTTTTTTTAAAATTTTTTTTTTTTTTTTTTTTTTTGGGGGGGGGGGGGGGGGTTTTTTTTTTTTTTTTTTTTTTTTTTTTTTTTTTTTGGGGATTTTTTTTTTTGCTTTTTTTTCTTTCTTTATTTTTTAAGTAAAATAAAATATATATAATTATTAAAAATATTTATATATAATATTATATATATTTCCAATTTTTTAAAAATAATTAAATATACAACATAAAATATATATATATATATTTAAAAATAAAAATATAAAAAATATAAATAAAAAATATAATTAAAAAATAATTTTGATAATTTTTTTTTAAAGTGTTTTTTTTGTTTTCATAAATATATAATATAAATTTTATTAAAAATATTTTTATATAAAATTTTATAATTTTAAGAAAAAATATATATAAAAAATAATTTTAATTTTATAATATATTTTAAACATATTAAAAATATATAATATTAATTTTTTTTTTCTTGGGCTAAATTAAAAATAATTTATTAATATTTATATAATTATATATAATATTATTTTAAATTTTAATTTTTTGTAAAATATAAAAATTAATAAAAGAAAAGTTTTTTTTATTATATAATAATATATATATATATTATAAAATATATAAAATAAATTTTTATCTTTTTATCATATATATACATATATGTGTAAAGTGGTATATATATATATTATATATGTATGTGTGCGGTGTATATATATATATATACTAATATATAATATATATATATATATATTTATATTATATATATATTGCGCCTGAGTACTAGACCCACCAAGGATTTGGCATTTTGACGATGGCGGGGAGAGGGAGTCCCCCCTCGAGGCCCTTGTCCGTGGTTGGGCCCGTGCGTCGCCGGGGGGTCGATCTTGTATGTCCCGATCTGGGCCCCCTGCCTGGTTGATGGAGTTCCTGGCCTGCAGGTGTAGGTCCGATGTCGCCTCGCAGGTCGCGAATCACCAGCGTCATGTTGGTGGGGTAGAGCGGTGGGACTCCAGGACTTGTTGGGCCGGCAGGGGGAGAGGCAGTGCTGGTGGAGGGGCCCAAAGGGGCTCCGCGGTATTTACTTGCCTTTTTAGCTCGTGGGGGTTTCATAGCAGTTTTTTCTCTGTTGTTGTGGTGTTTTCCTACATTTATGTTATTTATTCACCTTTCTTTTTTTTTGATGATTATTATATATTATTTTTTTTGTATTATATTAGTGTCTTTTTATGTTTTTGATCATTATCAAAAATTTTTTAATCAATGCATTTCCTTTTCTATTTTTTCGTTTTTTCCCGTCAATGTTATTTTTATTTTTATCATTATTTATCTCGCCCTTTCTTTTTTATATTGTTCTTTTCAAAACACAATATTTTTATTGTTATATAGATATGTTATATTATATAAATATATGTGTTGTGGTATATAATTTTTTAATCCAAAATGAAGTGATTATATGTGTATTATGTTTTGTGTTTTTTTTGATCTATTCTGAATGTTTATGCGAAAATTTAAATATAGGAAAAATTAAAATTTTTTTTTATAAAATTTTTTGTTTTTTATTATATTATTATTTGTATGTGGTTTATTATATTTTAGATCCTTTATGAGTGTATTATGTGTATTATGTATGTTTTGTAGGGTTTTATGTTTTTTGGATGTTTATGTAGTATATTATAGATTAATTATTATATATTATTATTTATTATTATGTATTATATGTGTTAATGGTTTATTTGTATAAGTTTGTTTGTATTGTATGTTTTGTAGTAGGGATTAGGGTATGAGTTGTATGTGTATTAGTATGTTACATGTGTTATAGGGTTTGTGTATGTAGTTTTATTAGGATTATGTAGTAAGGTATGTATGTTGTATGTATGTATGTATGTAGTAGTATAGTAGTATGTATTATGAGGGTTAGTATGTATCTATGTACGTCTGTATTCTTGCGCACTCACAAATATACAGACAATTATATCTAATAAATGTCACGATTTTAGCTTTTACAGCCACATTTACAAACAAAACAAACGAGGTTTAATTCAAAACAATACAACGCGCAACCCAAGTAATGAAAAAGACAATAAATATATATATACAACTTTAAACGCAAATTAATCAAAACCACACTGCAACCGCCTCATTGTTTGTAATCCCAAAAATGGAAAATAATACGCAGAAATGGGTTTTTAATAATTCAAAGCGACCTTGTGATTCAGGAAAAAGGAATCGTTTTCATTGTTGGGGGGGGGGGGAGCGGCAGGGAGGGGGGGGGGTCCCGGAGGCAATTTTTTTTTTTTTTTTTTTTTTTTTTTTTTTTTTTTTTTTTTTTTTTTTTTTTTCTTTTATATTTTTCTTTCACGATGTGTTTTGTATTATTTTTGGGGTTTGGTTAATTTTTGTTTTTAATGCTTTTTTCATGTTTTGGTTTTTTGATTTTACTGATTAAAAGATTAATGTTTTATGATAATGATAATGATAATAATAATAATAAGGTTTATAATAATCCCTTTTGAGTCATAATGATACAAAAACAACAAAGATGACAATGATAAGAAATACTAGTAATAATAATGATAATAATAATAAAAATTTTAATTTAATTTAATAGTGATATGAGATTGATGATGGGATGATGATGATATTGGGTATGATGATGATTGATGAGATGATGAATGATATGATGATGATGGTGGTGATGGTGAGGTGATGGGGTTTATGAGATTTTACTATAACAAAAATAATAATAGTAAGAATAATAAAAGGAAAAAATGATGATAATGTGATAATGATAATAATAATAATAATTAATAATAAAATAATAATAAAAAATAAAATAAAAAAAGATAATAAAAACAACAATAATAATATGATAAAATTTTAATTATGACAACAAAAACAAAATAATTAAAAAAAAAAAGATAAATTGATAATAAAACAAAACAATAAAAATAATT
>NC_051421.1:21614791-21624791 GCF_015228065.2 Penaeus monodon | reverse complement strand
ATCATCATCATCATTCTCATCATCTTTATTTCATTACATTATTATTATTATCTTTTTCATTATCTTTATCTTATTATTAGATTTATTTTTATACAAAAGTTTCCTTAGATCTCAAATTAAAAATAAAACCCAGTCACTACCCGACCTGGGGTGATTGAAGTTTGAGGCAAGGGAAACCCAAAAAAAACATGAAAAATATGCAAAACAACCAAAAATAAAAACATCCAGTAAAATCAATTCATCCTGTTTAAGACTATTTTTTGGACTTCTTCAAATTTTTTGGTTTTCCGGGTATTTGTTTAAAAACTTATCCGACCTTTCTTTAAAGGCCAAGAGCCCATAACTGGGCCCCAAATTTTTGGTTTTTAAATGCCACATCTTTTCACCTCTATTTCCGGGTCTTTATATTTTGTATCTTCTCAACCCTTTTTGTTAGGACGTCTCTTCTGAAGGGATCTCATATCTATAAAAAAGGCAAGTGTTGTTTATTTTTGCTTGTGACGATATCTGGACATTTGCCTGTATATAATTTCTGTGAAAAAATTTTAAAAAATTCCCAAGATTGTGCATTTTTGGGCCTTCATTACTGGCTCTGGATGGTTTTCCGAGAAATGTATTTGATTATTTACTACTGAGTGTAACCTTTTTAGATTTTTTCATTACTCAAACTAATTAAGCACCCAAATTGTTGGTTAGATCAAAGTATTGCAAGGCCCAAAATCGTTGTTGTTTTGTATGATTTCCAACTGCATCTCGCCCTACCCCCTTTACTTCTAGGACGTCAGACGGTCTACGTCTGATTTGGGGTGATACATTCTGTTCCCTGAAATTGTTTTTCCTAATTTTGGTGTCAATTTGTTTGAGTTCATTTAAATTTCTAGTCTATCACCGTTAAAACTATATGTAACCACAGTATTGCAAGAGTGTGATTGCGTTTTTTTTGTACTTGGGGTTTTTCTTTTTTCGGATTGACCTTACTCTTCGGATGCATTCTGTACGTATTTTTTTTCTTCATCTAAAATGTTGTTCCCTTTCCTTTGTTTTTTCCCCTAAATTTTTTTATACTTTCTTCCCTGATCAAAATTCTTATATTACGGTATCTATCTTAACTTTATTTTGTCGATGTCACTGTTTTCCTTGTTTTAAAGGTTGTTTTTAGCACCTTTAAAGACCAAACTCATACCTACGTCATACTAAAATCTTTAACTTTTTTCGCAACCTTTCCAATTCATCATCATTCGGGTTAAAGTTTCATTATCCTAAAAAAAAATGATTGATTTTTTTTGTCCATGATCTTATACCCTACCCTGTTTGTTAAGACTGGGAGAGTGGGATAAGTCCAACAGAATAAAGGGGGAAAAAAAGTCCCCTGGAAGATTCCGCTCTGATTCTCATGTTGTTTAAAATAAAGTACCTTTACGTGTTTGAGAGTAAGATTTGTCTCCCATAGGGGCCATGCTGTTTCAAGAAATTTGGGTTAAGACATGAGAGCTGAGAATTTCTAAGTTTTTTAAATCCAAGGTGGGGGACCTGTAAAAGGCTTTTTTTATCGATCCAAGCAGTACTTAGATGTCTGTTTTTGGGTATGGCATTTTCCGAGAATCATTTTATTTAAGAGCATTAATCGTTACATCCGTATGTTTCCTCTGCAACATCTTTTTGTTTTTGGGAAAAATTTTTGTTCTTCCATGTTCTTAGGTTCTTTCAGTTAAGATTGGGAAAATAATTTATGGGGTTTTTTAAGCATGTATGGGTCTGTAAGTTTTTTTGGGTTATCTTTTTCGTTTACTTTGGCCAAAGAAAATTTAGTTCCTTGCTACCTTTCTGTTAATTAGGCTCTATCATAATTGAGTTAAAATTAATGCTAATTTGGCATGTCGAAAAAAGAGTATTTAGCCAAAAATTTGGGATCGGGTCAACCCCAGGTGTTTTCCATTTAGGGACTTTTTTAGTGCGTTTTAAATTTTCTTTTTGGGAAATTTTTTCTCTTTTTTTGTTGGGGAATATCCCTATGCTTTTCTCAAAATCTTGTATCCATGCTTTTCATTGTATTATTTATTTTTTCCCCAGATTTTGTTAAAAATTCTCGACCTTTTCTTTAGATGGATGCTTCACAAAAGTTTTTTTCTTTTCTTATTTCGCGGTAAAATTTCTTCATGTCATTTCGAAAATTTCATTCTGCCTGAAGAACTTTTAGCGTTTTTTCATATCACGTACCTTTGTGCTTAAACCGAAATTTTTTTTTTAAGCTCTTCTTTAATCTTGGATTTGTTCTTTAGAAATTTTTGTATTTTCTTATTACTTTTCCCCGCTTTTTTTGTTGCTTCCCCTTATTTTTTTTAGTTCGTCTAATTAATATTTCCCCCTTTTAAGTTTTTTTATTTCTTTCTCTATTATTACTTGCCCCTTGGCTTTGCGAGGGTTTCTTTTTTGTTTTTTTTCTTTCCTGACTTAAGCCCATTTTGCCCGGAGGACCTTCCTTTGCGTATATTAATTTGTTTATTCATTTAAAAAAGGATTTATCTCGTGACGAGTTATTCTAAAGCCCTTTTTACCTATGTTTAATATCTTTTATATTTGTGGGGATGTCTGATTTTTAACGTGTCTCTCTTTTACTCATTTTAGTACGTTTCTACCGTAGTTTTTTCATGAATTTCCCTTTTTTATATCTACAAAATTTTCCTCTCTACGACAACCTCATGTGACTTAAAATTTATCGATATTATTTCTAATTGCTAGTCAAATTTATTTGGCATGTTCATTTTTTTTCATCAAAAATTTTTTTCCTTTTTATTTTTTTCTAATTCCTCTATAGTGTCATTTTTTTCTTGGTCTTTGATTATTGGTTTCTAATCTTTAATTTTTTTTTTCAAACATATGTCTTTTTCACTTGGGTAGCTTGTTTTTGGGGCAACATTTTTCCTTTTTTCACTTTCACTACCTTAAACACCCTTTTTTTATAGGTGTCATCGATTATTTGAAAAGGGTTTTCGAGTGCATAGTAAAACGTCTTACCTCATTATACTCTTCCTTTGTCCATTTAGTCTTGTTTTTTTTTGATTGTTAGTACTAGATGGTTTAACCGCAGGGCTAGGGGTGGGATCTTCCCGTCTTGGTGCCTGGCGGATTTTGACAAATGGAGAGGGAGACTCAGTAGCACCTTTTCGATCCCACGATCTTTCCCTGGGGGGCCGCCCCTTGTTGATCCGCGGGGACGGGCGATCGGCATATCCCTTTTCTATTTTCATTTGAAAGAAGAGCATTTTTTGTCTTGCTGCCAGAAGTTGATATCCTGGTATTTCTGGGTCCCTGGGGTCCCCAGTCCACCATTGAAAACCACAAAAACCTACCCAAAACCCCCGGTTTTTTGCCATTTTTTTTATCAATTTTTTTATTTTTTTATTTTTTATTATTATTTTTATTATTATTATATTATTATTATTTTTATTATTATTTTTAAATTTTTATTTATTATATTATTATTATCATTATTATTATCATTATTATATCATTTTATTATCAAAAATTTTTATTATTATTATCATCATTATTATTATCATCATTATTATTGTTTTATTATCTAATGTAAAAATAAAAATAATAATTATTATTAAATTTTTATTTTAATTATTTTATCATTCTGCTATTACTATTATTTTTATTATTATTATTATTATTATTATTTTATTATTATTATTTATATCATTATTATTATTATTATTATTATAATTATCATAACTTTTTATTTAGTATATTATTATTATTTTTTATCAAAATAGTAGTAGTAGTAGTAATTATTATTATATTGTTCTTATTATTGTTCTTCTTCTTCTTATTCTTATTGTTATTATTATTTTTATTTTATTATTATCATTTTTTATTATTCACTATTATTTTTATCATCATTATTATCATTTTTATTTTTATTATTATTATTATTATTATTTTTATTATTATTACCATCACATCATCATCATCTCATCACTCATCATCATTATTTTTGTTTTTTTGTTGTTGTTTTTATTTTTTTATTATTGTTGTTATTGTTCTTGCTATTATCATTATCTTTTTATTATTATTACCATCCTCTTGTCACTTAACTTGTCCTAAAATGCAAACAAAAGAAATATAATTATACATTTATTCCCGTAAAATTACGTTTTTTTTCTATTCTCTCACTTTGATCTTATTTTAAACATTATCGTACCCCAGTAATGGAATATAATTCTTTTTCTTCTCAGTTCTATGCATTATTTAAGACGACTGAACGAAGAAAAAAATTTTTCTACAATTTTTTACCTGATTTTCAATACTTTTCATACATTCTATCACACTCAGTCTCTGCAACGAAACTACCTTTGATAAACACTTTTACTTGCAAGAAACATTATATATATGATTACGCTTTCCCCGTTTGTCTCAACTCGAATATCTGACAGTGAATCTAAAAAAAAAAAAAAAAAAAAAACGTAAAAAAATATTAGACAAATTAAAAATATTCAAATAGAAGTTAAAGCCACAGAGTGTATGGCTTTAACTGAATGGTGATCCGTCCTTTTGTTAATAATCAAAATCTGAAAAAAATTTTTGTGTGAATTATGCTAATATTTAAAATACTCATTTCAAAAAAACATAATACAGTATTAGAATACACCCACACCACACGATATATAATTATATATATTATATTTATATATATATATTATATATATTATATATTTGGGGGTGTGTTTTTGGTTGTGGTGTATGTGTGTTGTTGGTTTTGTGTTTGTGTGTGTGTCCCCTATATATAATATATATATATATATATATATATAATTTATATAATATATATATATATTTATATAATTATGTATATATTATATATATAATATATAAAAATTTTATATTTATATAAATTTATAATTATTTTATTATGTATATATATTTACATATACCACAATTATGTATATTATATATATACATATATATATATATATATTTTTATATATATATATTATTATATTAATATTTTTATATATATATTATTTATTTTTTTTATTTATTTTTAAATTTTTTTATTTATTTATATTGTATATTTTAATTATATCTTATATATAAAAATATATTTATATAATTTTATATAATTAATTATATATATATATATATATAATTAATATTTATATATATAAATGTATATGCAAAAATATATACCTTTTCTAACACACCCCCACACACACACAGCACACACATATATAATTCATATATAATATATTATATATATATATATATATATATTTATATATATTATATAATATATATTAATATATATATATATATTATATTATATAATATATATATAAATTTTATATTGTGTGCGTGTTGTGGTGGTTGTGTGGGTGTGTAAATGTGTATATATTGCATATACTTTATAATATAAATATATATATAATATTTTAAAATTATTTATATATATATTAATTTATATATATATATATTTATATATATAGATATATATATAATATATACAATATAAAAATAAATAAATAATAAAAAAATAAATAAAAAATAATATATAATATATAAAATATATAATATATATTTATTTTATATATTATATATATATATAATATATTATATTATTACATTTATATATATTATTTATATATATATATTAATATATAAATATATATAATATATAAATGTGTGTATTAATATTATACACACATATAAAAATTTTATAATATTTTAATATATTATTATATATATATTATATAATATAATATATAATATAATATAGACCACACACACCACACACACACACACACACAATACACACCCCCAAAAAACACACACACACACACATATATATATTATAATTTATATATATATATAATATATATATATATATTTTTTATATCGTGTGGGTGTGGTGTGTATTATATATACTGTATTATTTTTTGTTGAAATGATATTTTAAAATTTAGCATAATTCCCAAAATTTTTTTTCAGTTTATTGTTATTAAAAAAGGAGGGATCACCATTCAGTTAAAACCATCCTCCCTTTGGGTTTAACTTCTATTTGAATATTTTTTTTGTCTAATACTTTTTTCGTTTTTTTTCTTTTTTTTTTTAGATTTACTGTCGATATTCGAGTGAGACAAACTGGGAAAAGCGTAATCATATCATATCAAGCTTCTTGCAAAGGGAAAAGTGTTTACAAAAGGGATGTTTCGTTTCAGAAACTGATGTGTGATAAAAGTAGAAAAGTATTTAAATCAGGTGAAATTGTAGAAAAATTGTTTTCTTCGTTCAGTCGTCTTATTAATAATGCATAGAACTGAGAAGAAAAATAGAATTATATTCCATTCACTGTGATACGATAAATGTTTATAAACTAAGATCAAAGCTGAGAGAATATGTAAAAAACTGTAATTTTACTGGAATAAATGTATAATTATATTTCTTTCTGTTTGCATTTCTAGGACAATGTTAAGTGACAAGATGGATGGTAATAATAATAATAATGATAATGATAATAGCAAGAACAATAACAACAATAATAAAAATAATAATAACAACAACAACAACAACAAAAACTAATGATGATGATGATGATGATGATGATGATGATGATGATGGTAATAATAATAATAATAATAATAATAATAATAATAATAATAATAATGATAATAATGATGATAATAATAATAGTAGTAATAATAATAATAATGATAATAATAATAATAGTTATGATAATTATAATAATAATAATAATAATAATGATAATTATTATTATTATTATTACTATTATGATAATAATAACAATAATAATGATGATAATAATAATGATGATAATAATAATAATAATGATAATAATAATGATAATAATAATGATAATAATAATGATAATAATAATGATAATAAATAATAATAATAATGATAATAATAATAATAAGGCAAATAGAACCTAGATACGGTATTGGGGTAGGTTTATTGTGGATAAAAGGGTGGACTGGGGACCCGCAGGGACCCAGAAATACCAGGATATCCAACTTCTTGGCAGCAAGACTAAAATGCATTCTTACTTTTAAAAATGAAAATAGAAAATGGATCATGCCGCATCCCCCCGTCACGCGGATCAACAAGGGGCGCGTCCCCCAGGGCAAGACTCGCCTGGGATCGAAAAGTGTGCTACTGAGTCTACCTCATCCATTTGTCAAAATCCGCCAGGTCACCAAGACGGGACAGATCCCACCCCTAGTCCTGCGGTTCAACCATCTAGTACAACAATCAAAGAAAACAAGATTTAAAAATGGACAAAGGAAGAGTATAATGAGGTAATGTACTGCTTTTACTATGCACTCGAAAATCCAAAAACAAATAATACAGATGACACCTATAAAACATGGTTTTTAAAGGGAATAGTGAAAGTGAGAAAAGGAAAATGCTTGACCCAAACAAGCTACCCAATGTGAGAAGACATTTTGTTCGTGAAAAAAAATTTAAACAGATATAGAAATCTCAATAATCAAAGCCCAAGTAAAAAATGACACTATAGAGGTACATATAGAAGAAAATAAAAAGGAAGAAAATTTTGATGAACAAAAACTAAACATGCCAATAAAGTTGATCTAGAAATTAGAAATAATACGATGAATTAAAGTCACATGAGGTTGCCCGTAGATGAGGAGAATTGCTAGATATGAAACGGATATCATTGAAGAACTATCGGTAGTAAACGTACTGAAATGATAAAAGAGAGACACTGTTAAAATCAGACATACCCACAAA
Source organism: Penaeus monodon (assembly GCF_015228065.2). Lineage (NCBI taxonomy): Eukaryota > Metazoa > Arthropoda > Malacostraca > Decapoda > Penaeidae > Penaeus > Penaeus monodon. Next base: position 21,617,018 of record NC_051421.1, on the reverse strand, counting down.
TATAAAAGTATTTTTAAACAAAGGTAACAAGGCGTTAGAATAACTCTGTCACGAGATAAATCCTGATTTAACTGAATTAAACAAATTTAAATATACGCAACAGGAAGAGTCCCCAGGCAAAATGTGGCATTAAGTCGGGAAAAGAAAAACAAAAAAGAACCTCGCAAACCCAAGTGGCAAGTAATAATAGAGAAGAAATAGAAACTTTAGAAGGGAAATATCTATATTAGACGAAATCCAAAAAAAAATAATGGGAAGCAATCGAGAAAAGCGAGAAAAGTAATAAGAAAATACAAAATACTTTCTAAAGAACAAATACCAACGATTAAAGAAGAGCTTAAACAAAAACTTCAGGTTAAGGCACAAAGGTTACGTAGATATGACAAACGCTAAAAGTTCTTCAGGCAGAATGACATGTTCGAAACTGACATGAAGAAATTTTACCGCGAAATAAGAAAAGAAACAACTCTTGTAGAAGCTATACCATCTGAAGAAAAGGTCTGAGAATTTTGGAACAATATCTGGGGAAAAGATAAATAATACAATGAAAACGCATGGATACAAGATTTTTGAGAATAGCCTAGGATTTTTCCCGAACAAAAATGAGAAAATATTACCACAGAAGAAATTCAAAACGCACTAAAAAAGTCCCATAAATGGAAATCACCTGGGGTTGACCAGATCCCAAATTTTTGGCTAAATACTCTTTCTTCAGCACATGCCAAATTAGCATCTAATTTTAACTCAATTATGATAGAGCCTAACTTAACATGTAAATGGTTATGTCAAGGAACTAATTATCTCTTGGCCAAAAGTAACGAAACAGATAACCCAAAAAACTACAGACCTATTACATGCTTAACAACCTCCTATAAATTACTTACCGCAATCTTAACTGAAAGAACCTACAGACACATGGAAGAACAAAATATTTTTCCCAACGAACAAAAAGGATGTTGCAGAGGATCATACGGATGTAACGATTAACTGCTCTTAAATAAAATGATTCTCGAAAATGCTCATACCAAACACAGACATCTAAGTACTGCTTGGATCGACTATAAAAAAGCCTTTGACAGTGTCCCACACTCTTGGATCTTAAAATCTTTAGAAATTCTCAGTCTCTCATGTCTTAACCAACTTTCTTCGAAACAGCATGGCACTATGGGAGACAAATCTTACTCTCAAACACGTAAACGGTACTCTTATTTCAAACAACATGAGAATCAGATGCGGAATCTTCCAGGGTGACTCTTTTTTCCCTCTTTTATTCTGTATGGCACTTATCCCACTCTCCCAGCTTCTTAACAACACAGGGTATGGATATAAGATCATGGACAAAAAGATCAATCATTTATTCTATATGGATAACTTGAAACTTTACACTCAGAATGATGATGAATTGGAAAGGTTGCTGAAAATTGTTAAAGATTTCAGTGATGACGTAGGTATGAAGTTTGGTCTTGATAAGTGTGCTAAAGCAACCTTTAAGCAAGGAAAACTAGTGACATCTGACAATATAAAGTTAAGTATAGATACCGTAATATAAGAATTAGATCAGGAAGAAACGTATAAATATCTAGGAATAAACAAAGAAATGGATACAACATTCATAGATAGAAAAAAAATACGTACAGAATGCATCCGAAGAGTAAGGTCAATCCTGAAAACAGAATTAAACTCCAAGTACAAACTAACAGCAATCATCACTCTTGCAATACCTGTGGTTACATATAGTTTTAACGTGATAGACTAGAATTTAAGTGAACTCAAACAAATTGACACCAAAATTAGGAAGCAATTGACATGCAACAGAATGTATCACCCTAAATCAGACGTAGACCGTCTGTACGTCTCTAGAAGTAAAGGAGGTAGGGCGATGATGCAGTTGGAATTATCATACAAAACAACAACGATTGGTCTCTTGCAATACTTAGATCTAACCAACAATTGGATGCTTCAATTAGTTAGAGTACATGAAAACTCTAAAAGGTTACACTCAGTAGTAAATGAATCAAATACATTTTCTCAGGAAAACCATCCAGAGCCAGTTACTGAAGGCAAAGATGCTACAATCTTGTGGAACTTTCCAATTTACACAGATCGTACTATACAGGCAAATCGTCCAGATATCGTCATCAAGCACAAAATAAACAACACTTGCCTGTTTATAGATATGAGCATCCCTTCAGACAGAGACGTCCTAACAAAAGTGTTCGAGAAGATA
>NC_051421.1:21599582-21609691 GCF_015228065.2 Penaeus monodon | reverse complement strand
GGAAATAAAATTTGAACAACAAGGCGGTGAACAATGCAAACAAAAGTTCACCTCGGAGACTTTGACCCGCTGCCTAAGTTTCTGGAGGTTTCGCTTTAAGGCCGGAAAAAAGTTTAAAAAAGGCGGGAAAAATAGAAGAAACAAATGGAGAGACGTGTAAACTAAATTGGTCTTCTTCCTTTAAGAACAGTAAAAAAAAATAATAATAATAATAGAACTATTTTTTTCAGGAGTTCTTTCTTGTAAGATTAGCTGTCATAACAACCTTAGAATCAATGTTCATACGATATCAACTTACCGATTTCATACTTCTTGGTCGAGTGAATGCGTATGTTGCGAACGGATGCAAAGCGGCGAGAAAAAGACGGAACGAAGTGGCACGTGGACGAAACAATACGGGAAAAAAGCCGAGGGGAGGACGCAAGAGGGAGAGAGGGAGGTTAAGTTGGAGGGAAGGGAGAGAGGATATGGGAGAAAGGAGGAAGAACAGGGAGAAAGAGAGAGAGAGAGAGAGAGCAAGAAAGAGAGAGAGAAGAGCGAGAGAAGAGAGAGAGAGAGAGAGAGAGAGAGAGAGAGAGAGAGAGAGAGAGGAGAGAGAGAGAGAGAGAGAGAGAGGAGAGAGAGAGAGAGAGAGAGAGAGAGAGAACGATGCAGAGAGAGACAGCAAGTGAGAGAGAGAGAGAGAGAGAGAGAAAGAGAGAGCAAGCGAGAGAGAAAGAGCAAGCGATAAAGAGAGAGACAACAAGCGCGAGAGAAAGAGAGCAAGCGATAGAGAGAGAGAGATAACAAGCGAGAGAGAAGAAAAAAGAGAGAGAAAAAAAAGAAAAGAGAGCGAGAGAGTAGACAGCGAGAGCGAGAGAGGAGGAGGGAGGGCGGAGAGTTAGAAAGATGTATACGCGACCCAGGAAAATAATTCACCCTGGCGCTGCTGCGAGAGGGTAAAGGTGGGTTCCGACCCAAAACATTAGGAAATAAGCTTTTATACGATAGCGTAACCCGATCGAATGGCGCCTGGGACTTGCCGGGACGAAATTTCCCCCTCTGCTTTATTCGAGGTCATTTACATATACAGTGTTCTCCAAGGTGTGTAGGTGTTTTGTATCTTCTTGTAATCTATTGTCTGGGAGGAGAGAAACGGGGGCGGGAGTGGGGGAGGGAGGGTAGGGAAGGGAGGCGGGAGCGCGAGGAATGGTCCGCTGGAACACCATTCCGTTGATGCTATTGATAGGTCTGGGTTTTCTATGAGGCCGATAACAAAGAGGAAACGAAGTGACGAATAAATCTTGGAATAATTTATGAGACTCGTGAACTGCGCAAATAATAGGTTCTAAGGCACTGCGATAAAGAATTAATTTTGCGCGCCTGATCTTTACGATGAAAATGATATTTTTGGGAAAAAATCTTCGTTCTTACATATGCTAATAATTATCAATAATTCTAAGAGTAATGATGATAAAAACAATGGTGTTTGTGTTACTATTCCTACTACAAGTATTACTTTTACTTTTTTTACTGTTATTAATACGTCTACTATTACTACAGCAAAACAACAACAACACCTACTATTACTACTACTATTATTACTACTAGTACTAACAAAAATAAAGGCAAAAGGGACAGTTTCTTATATATATACATACACACACAACACACACACACACACACACACCACACACACACACACACACACACACACACACACACACACACACATATATATATATATATATATATATATATATATATATATATATATATATATATATATATATATATATATTTTTTTTTTTTTTTTTTTTTTTTTGGTGTGTGTGTGTGTGTGTGTGTGTGTGTGTGTGTGTGTGTGTGTGTGTGTGTGTGTGTGTGTGTGTGTGTGTGTGTGTGTGTGTGTGTGTGTGTGTATAAAACTGGCAAGAAAAGCTATTATGATCAGAGCACAAGCTTTCTGGTACTTGATCATTCCCCACAGTTTATGGCAACGACGTGACAAGACGCTCACGCCCCGCCACCGACCCAACGAAAAAGGTCCTGAAAACACCTGGCAGGGGAAGGGCCGCGCGCCGTCCGTCAAGCGTCGCTGCCTCGACCCCTCGACCCCTCGCGTCGACTCCCCGAGCCAGCCAGGGGTCGACGTTGCCTAATCCCTGATCAAGCCTCGCCAACAACAATGCCTCGCTCCTGTGCCGCCCTACTGAGTCAATCTTAGGCCACCGCTCGGCCGCGCTATTGTATTGCTCCTCAGCGCCGGTTCGGTGAATAAGCACTGCCTTGCGTCCGGCCGAGTGGCCACGCGCGCGCGCTCTCTCTCTTTCTCTCTCTCGCTTTCTTTCTCGCTTTCTTTTCCTGTCTGGTTTTGTTTTTGTCTGCGTCTGTGTCTCCGTCCCTGCTTCTGTCTGTCTGTCTGTCTCTCTCTCTCTCTCTCTCTCTCTCTCCTCTCTCTCTCTCTCTCTCTCTCTCTCTCTCTCTCTCTCTCTCTCTCTCTCTCTCTCTCTCTCTCTCTCTCTTTCTCCTTCTCTCTCTCTCTCACTCTCATTCTCACTCACTCTTTCTCTCTCTCTCTTACTCTCACTCATTCTCTCTCTCTCTCTATATATATATCTACACACACACACACACACACACACACACACACACACACACACACACACACACACACACACACACACACACACACACACACACACACACACACACACACACACACACATATATATATGTATATGTGTGTGTGTGTGTGTGTGTGTGTGTGTGTGTGTGTGTGTGTGTGTGTGTGTGTGTGTGTGTGTGTGTGTGTGTGTGTGCGTGTGTATGTGTGTGTGTGTCTATCTCTCTATCCCTTTATCTTTCCCCAGTTCCATTAACACGGCTGTGTGTGTGTGTGTGTGGGGGGGGGGGGTACTGACAAGACGAGCGATAATGATTCATTCTCACTGTTAGGTTATGCTAATGACGCTTGACAGTTTGTGATGAAGGTAGATGAATAATATGATAATAACGATTTTCAAAACAGTCACGCTGCGTCAGCCACAATCAGCAATCATTAGAGCATAACGAATAATAAAATAATAAAAAAACAATGAATGAATATACAACAAATAATCGCCCATTCAGCATAAGAGAGAAAATAAAACTATTCTTCATGTATAGGGGATATAACGCGAGACCTAACCCAGTCGCTTTTTTTTTTTTTTTTTTTTTTTTTTTTTTTTTTTTTTTTTATCTAAGTACATCATTACGACCCACAATAAAAAAGTCTTCCCTAAAAGTCATGGAATGCCAAGGCTTCTTCAGGTGCAACAGAAAATGGTATAAATGATTTCGAAGTCTTAGCGGAGGTTAAGCTTCCATAAAAACATTTAATTAAAGCTTGCCGGCCGAGGCACAAGGTAAATTAATTGGAAAATAAGTTTTACATGAGAAGCTATGCATGTTTCAGAGTACATTTAATCCATGGAGTAAAGGAATTTACGTAAATCAATAAATTCATTCATTTTGCGAGTAAGGGATCGGGAATAAAAGATAAAACAGACAAACGGCGAATTCGGATAAACCTTGATGTGAAGATTGGCAAATGCGGAAATTTGTGATCAGAGATAGTCACAATTTCCGGCAATGTCTCTTTAATTCTTGCACAAATTACCAAAGAGATTTGAAGTTACATTTAGAACATCTTAATTATGCATCAACTTATCATTATTATTATTATCATTATTACTACCATTATTTTTATTATTATTGCTATTATTGTTTTGTAATGATTATTATCATTATCAATCATTATTATTATTATCATTATTATTATATCATTATTATTATTATAATTTTTATTATTATTGTATCACATCATTATCAATATTACTATTATTATCATTTTCATATCATTATCATTGTTATTGTTATCATTATCATTATTATTTTTATTATCATAATTACAACTGTCATTATTATTATTATTATTATTATTATTATTATTATTATTATTATTATTATTATCATTATCATCATTATTATCATTATCATTATTATTATTATTATTATTATTACTATTATCATTATCATCATTATTATTGCTGTTGTTATTGTTGATAATATAGTAATAATAATAATAATTATAATAATAATAATAATAATAATAATAATAATAATAATAATAATAATAATAATAATAATAATAATAATAATGATAATAATGATAATAATAACAATAATAATAATAATAATAATAATAATAATAATAATAATAATAATAATTATTATTATAATAATAATAATTATTATTATTATTATTATTATTATTGTTATTATTATTATCATTTATTTTCTTCCACTATTATCATATTATTATTCCATCATTGTTATCATTATTATCATTTTCATTAGTATTATTATCATAATAATAATAATTATTATTATTATTATTATTATTATATTATCATTATTATTATCAGTAACGTTGCTTTTATCAGTGTCTTCATTATTTTAATCATTATTTTTATTTTTGTTATTACCATTATCATCATCATTCTTATTCCATTGCTATTACAGGGATTTTTTTGATGATTCACTAACATGCTCAACAACAACACATTTCTCCACGGTGGGTCTGGCGTATCAAATGTGATACTCTCGGTCATTATAGAAATGTCAAGTTTACATTTTGAATCATCCCGCGGACACAGTTAATAAGAAATTTGTTAACTAGCTGAATAAAAGGGAATATAATAATAAACATTCATTCATACCAACACTCAACACATCCGTCTGAACATACTCAATATCAACACGATATACTTATTTGGCAAAACGCAGGATATACCGCCACAACACGAGACTAGTGAGCAGGGTAGTTCATCTTAATTATGCAAAGTCTATTCATATGCAAGCTAAAACCTAATTTCCACCTATAACCGCCCTGGATTGTCCTTAAATACGATATTTTTACCCATAATGCAATTAACCTTTGAATATAAAGAACGTATGTTAAGTGAAGAAAAAAAAGAAGAAGAAGAAAAAAAAGGATATACGCAACTGAGCATTTGATAGAAATAAAGGTTGGAAATCCCGAAGAAAGGTAAAGAAGGGAATGTGTGAATAAAGACAGAGAAAGAGAAAAAAAAAGTGAGAAATAAAGGAAAGGGGATTTGGCCGAAGAGGAAGAGGCGAGAGCGAGATGAGTGTGGAACATAAGGTAAATGGGGTAATGTTACGTACAGTAGTAGCTTGGGTGTAAAACATAGGCTAATAGGAAAAGCAAGGATACTTTATTCTCCGAAAACACACATTACTATCATCGTTACTGTTTTTACTACTATTATTTGTAGTAGAAGTATTATTATCATCATCGTTCTTCTTATTATTAACATCATTCATATCACTATCCTCACTATTGTTATTATCACTACTATCAGCAGGAGTATTGTTGTTTCATATTATTCATTTCGTTAATATTCTCGTAATAATGATGATGAATACTGTCTTTGTTATCAGTATTATTATCTTTACAGTCAGCACCATCAATGTCACTTTCAATTATTGTCATTGATATCTTTATCACTATCACTATTGCTTTGATAATAATGTCATGATCATTAGGCCTGTGGTGATGGCGATCATGCTTATTGACGTCATTACTATGAACATAATTATCAGCAATGATTAATTTTATCACTATATTTTCGTTTTTAATATCGTTATCAATACAGTATTGTTGTTCCCACTATAATCATTATCATATCACCCTAATCACTATGAGTAATGTTAATATCAATCATCACAATAACCACCACTATCCATACACACAGCCCAATTACCCTTCAATTAAGCTAACAAGCCTTGATCGTTTTGCCCCACAGTCGAGCCGACCATCCAAGTACCCAATCAGCTGGTCGGGTCGCCGCTGGGGTCAGACCTCGCGCTGTCGTGCAAGGTCGAGGCATACCCCAAACCCATCACTTTCTGGCGCAAGAACAACGAAATAATGATCTTAGATGGGTAAGTTGGTAACTCGGTTTGGGTGAAGAGATTCCGACCGTGTTCTTAGAAAGAGGAGGCCTTTGGTTTTAGTGGTTTAATTCAGTTGATAGGTTAATGAGGCATCTTTGCTGTGAGTATTTTGTCTCGCTCTCTAAAGTCTCTCTCTCTCTCTCTTTATCAAACCAAGACATTCCTTTTAGTTTTATTATCATTATCATTATCATTTTTATTATCATGTTTATATTGCTTTATCTTCTCTCTCACGTCTACTCGCCCGTTCTTTCTGTTGTAGTGTTAATTCAGGTTTATATAAACGCATCAAGTTTCACATTACAGACATCTTTAATTCCCATGATTAATTAACATATAGGTGGCGTGATAACTGTTATCTTTAACTCAGTAACTGATTTATTTATCATCCAAGACAACCAGTTTTATTATATTTTGCAAGTAATTTTATAACTTAATCAACCATTCATCTAAACAAAAAACTTCGATAAGAAAAGTAGAAAACAACTAAAGCCTGGCTGGTTTATCAAAGAAACATCCATGATTTTTAAAAAATGTATTCAAAGTAAATCAGTTAATTAAAGAAATAATTGATTGGTCTTCACACTGCTTCTAGTTTACGTTTTTTGAACTGGGGAAAGATCAACAGACTACAGAAATATGACTGACTATATGAATAGAAGAAAGTTTTTACTGTCCATGTTGAAGATAAAATAAAGATAACAGACATATCATTTGATGGACAGAATATATTCCCGTCGTGTGTTACATCTACTCTCTCTCCCTTCCCCCTCCTCTCTCTCTCTCTCTCTCTCTCTCTCTCTCTCTCTCTCTCTCTCGCCCTCTCCCTCTCCCTCTCCCTCTCCCTCTCCCTCTCCCTCTCCCTCCCCCTTCCCTTCCCCTCCCCCTCCCCCTCTCTCTCTCTCTCACTCCTCGTCACCCTCCCCTCCCCTCCACTCCCCCTCCCCCCTCCCCCTCTCTCCCTCCCTCCTCCTTCCCCCCCACCCCCCCCTCTCTCTCTCTCTCTCTCTCTCTCTCTCTCTCTCTCTCTCTCTCTCTCTCTCTCTCTCTCTCACTCTCTCACCCTCCCGCTCCTTACCCCCTTCTATCTCTCTCCTTTTTCTGTCCCTTTGAATGAAACCTTCCCTCTCCCTCTCCTTATCCCTCCGCCAAACCACAAAACATCATTGCGTAATTTGTTTTCCATGGCCACGTGTGTCGCGGCGTTTAGACAATATCCTTTCTCCCTTCCTTTCATAAAGTTATTTTTTCTCTTTTCGGTCTTTATCCAACCCCCAACTTTATTTTTCATTATCAGTTTTTTCTTACAAGAGGACTCGTTTTTTCCGTTCGTTTTAATTTTTTTTTTTTTGAATATCTTTTCTGATTATATGTAAAAAATTAAAATTCTTCCTCCTATCTCGCCACAGGTCCTCTTTACAAGATTAAGAAGGCTTGGAGAAATTAGCATGCAAGGATCTGATTCATTATATGCACATACAGTTGATGTACAAAAATCATATACAGCCATATGTGCCAGCCATATGTGCATACATTCATTCATTCATTCATTCATTCATTCATTCATTCATTCATTCATTCTTTCATTCATTCATACATATATACATACAAAGAGACAGACAAGCATATAGACATACATGCATACAATCATACATACATACATACATTCATGCTTACGTACATACACATACATATATACATATATACGTACGTACGCACGTGCCCACTTGCGTACGTATTAATATTATTATTATCATTACTATTATCTTTATCATTGCTATTATTATTATCATTACAACAAGAATTATCATTATTATTTTTCTAATTGTTATTATTATCATTATTATTGTTATTATTATAATAATTATTGTTATTGTTGTTGTTATTATCATTATTATTATTATTATTATTATTATTATTATTATTATTATTATTATTATTATTATCATTATCATCATTATCATCATATTTTCCATTATCATTATTCTTACTATTATTATTTTTGTTATAGTAATCATCATCATCACCATCACCATCACCATCACCACCATCATCATCATCATCATCATCATCATCATCATCATCATCATCATCATCATCATCATCATCATCATCATCATCATCATCATCATACATCATCACTATTATTAATATAATTATAATAATTATTATTATTATTATCATTATTATTACTAGTATTATCATTATCATTGTCATCATTGTTGTTATTGTATCATTATGAACATCATAAGGATTATTATCAACCATTATTATTATTATTATCATTATCATTATCATAATAATCATTACTATCTCTTATCAGGTAGAAATCGTAAAACCATAACATGAAAAAAAAGCATTGATTAAAACAAGAATTACACCATAACTCCAGACAATAATAACAACAACACATCGTGAAAGAACAATATGAAACAGCAAAAAAAAAAAAAAAAAAAAAAAAAAAAAAAAAAAAAAAAAAAAAAAATTGCCCTCCTGGACCCCCCCCCCTCCCTGCCGCTCCCCCTCCCCCCAACAATGAACAAACGATGTCAACTTTTTCCTGAATCACAAGGTCGCTTTGAATTATTACAAAGCCATTTCATGCGTATTATTTTCCATTTTTTGGGAATTACAAACAATGAGGCGGTTGCAGTGTGGTTTTGATTAATTTGCGTTTAAAGTTGTATATATATTATTTTTGTTCTTCTTTCGGATTAACCTTGGTTTGTTGTTGAAAATGTGTTTGAAAATAAACCTACGTTTGTTTTTTGTAATTTTTGTGGTGTAAAATAAGCTAAATCGTACATATTACGATATAAATATACTGTACTGTTATGTTTGTAAATACATCTACAAAGAAACAACATACATACATACCATTGCAATAAAATAAAAATACATACATAAAATACATACATACATAACATAATAAAATACGTACACTACATAACATACATACAACATAATACATACCATATAAAATAAATACATACATACATACATACATACACACATATATACATATGTACAACATACATACATACAACATACCATACGTCCCATAAAATATATACATGCATACAAAACATACATAACATACATAGACGTAATAGATGGCATAAACATAAATACATTTATATCATAATACATACATACATATATATAATATAGAATAGATTGTATGAAAAAAATATATTATATCTTCTATATATATGTATATATATCAGCATAAACATATGCATGAATAGATACATAAAACCTACACACATACATAAATACACATATACATACACATTCATATTTGGATATAGATATATATATACACACATACACATATATGTGTATATATAATATATACATATCTATATATAACAATAATATATATGTGTGTGTGATAAGAACAATACTAATAATGACAATGGCGAGATAATAATGATAATAATAATAATAACATTGACGTGGTAAAAACGAAAAAATATGATAATGAAAATGACATTGATGATAAGAATTTTGATAATGATCAAAAACATAATAAAGACACTAATGATAATACAAAAAATAATAATCATATTAATAATCATCAGAACGAAAGAAAAGGTGAATAAATAACATGAATGATAGGAACACCAGCAACAACAGTAGAAATAACTGCTATGAAGAAGCCCCTACGAGCTCAAAGGCAAGTAATACCGCGGAGACCCTTGGCCCCTCTCACCAGCACTGCCTCTCTCCCCCTGCCAGGCCCAAGTACAAAGTCCTGGAGTCCCACCGCTCGTACCACACCAACATGACGCTGGTGATTCGCGACCTGCAGAAGGACGACATCGGGACCTACACCTGCATGGCCAGGAACTCCATCAACCAGGCAGAGGGCCAGATCAGGACATACAAGATCGACCCCCCGGCGACGCACAGGCCCACCACGGACAAGGGGCCTCGAGGGGGGGACTCCCTCTCCCCCGCCATCGATCACAGTGCCAAATCCTCTGGTAGGTCTAGTACTCAGGCGCAATATATATATATATATATATGTATATATATGTATATATAATATATTATATATACATATATATATATATACATACACAAACACATATATATTATAT
>NC_051421.1:21559582-21562082 GCF_015228065.2 Penaeus monodon | reverse complement strand
CATTTGGCAGTTTATATGTGACATCAAAGACTCTTCAATGCTGTAATTATACAGAAAGGAAATTTGAACATGCTTTGGCCAAAAAAAAAATTCACATGCCAAAAGTATCGGCATGATCAGAGAACCGTTTTAATACAAGTATGGCCAATATATCTGCTAATGTGAAATAACAGAAGTATTGTAAATGTGACTGAAACTGTGAAACATGATAAAGAAACAAATTCCCAGAATAGGAAATACTAGAAAGTTGTATTCCTTTCGCAAATATCATATGCAATTATATAAATAAGTTCAGGCTGACTATAATTTTATCTGCATGATACTTGAAGAGTTATATTCAGATTAACACCAGGACGCGTTAAGCACTGACAGACGACATAAGAGTCAAGCAGACGAAGTATTGTGTACTACGTGTTTACATATATATATATATATACACATAAATATATATATATATATATATATATATATATATATATATATATATATATATATATATATTATATATGTATATATATATATATATATTATTGTATTATATATATATATATGCATATATTATAATATATATATATATATATATATTATATAATATATAATTTGTGTGTGTGTGTGTGTATGTATATATATGTAAACAGTAGTAACAATACTTCTCTGCTTACTCTTATGTCGTCTCCAGTGTGGGTTTTGTGTGTACACATTACAAATATATATATAAAATATATATATATATATATATATATATTATATAAATATATATATATATATATATATATTATATAATATATACATATATATATATATATATATCTATATATATATATAATATATTCATATATATACTACTATTATTAATATATATATATATATGCACATGCACAGGTACTGGCATCTCCGAACGATCAATAAAGTTCATGGACAATTCGTCTATTCACTTACTGACCTAATAGCCCAGATTCATGAACTACTCTACCATGGTATGTAAAACTGACTGCAATATCCTCGCTGCATGCACTTATCCACTGAACGATTACGGCAGGGCCAAAAATCCTAGGTTCAGAGACCGAAGAGCGCTCTACCAGTCCATCGTATGAAAATGTTGGGCAAACAGCACAGCCTGCTCACTCCTAATAACGGGGAAAATACTAACAGACCTTCAACATTCACAGAACTTTAGCACAGGCTTCTATTGTCAATAATCTGTCGAATTCCCCAAGTTCAAGATCTCTGAGTGACTTACGACGCATATCGTGGACAGAACTCACGACGGCACTTTACAATGACTCAAAGTGCAATGAACTCCCGATTTTGCTCAAGCCTCTGGTGCCTTATAGATGATCTCTGATAAGTTTCAGAATGATGTGAGCGAGAACCTTACCTGATATGCTAAGCAATATCTGCTGCAGACCCAATGATCCCTTTTCCCTTTCCAGATCTGACAGGAGGCTCATGCAACCTCTTACAGAGTAACAACTGAAGGCTCAATCTATTGCAACTGCTTAGCCCACACACGTAAGCCAACTTGAGCTGAGACGATCTGACCAAAGAGAGCTCGGAAGTTCACCTTCCTCAAGGCTTGGTAGGGAGTACGTAGGTCACTTAGTAGAAAATGGTCTTGAACCTCCTCACCAAGGATTCTGATATCCTGATATCCTAACACAACAGTGTCCAAGACCTTTGCGCCATGAGACACAAAAGTCGCGATTACCAGTCAGTCGAGACACGTGGCACGCATCTATGGTCTCCAGTGAATCTTGCAAATGAATTCTACCTTGCCCTTAGGTCGTCAGCAATGGAGCTGCACCAAGCTTTTCACGCTTAAAGGTATCCCACAAAACCACAGGATTTGACTGGTTGCCGAGCGCTACGAAGCGATCAGAGATGGCCCCAAGAAATACGCTGGGGTGAGCACTGGACTTAAGGGGGGGGGGGGGTTGAAGTGGATCCGAGGGTATTCCGGAGCAGTCCGTATCACAAACTTACGAACTCCGGTAGACACTGCGGTTCTGAAGGATTCTCCAGCGAATGTGGTCAATCTCCTTAGCTACATCAATCGTATTACTGTGCCATGTTCAGCGATGCGGGTGGAGTGCTGGTACCATGAGCCAGGAGTCCGCAACCTCTAGGACGTAATTATAGCAACAGCTAAAGCAACAAAGATAATAATGATAGTGATGACAGCGATGATAATAATGATGATAATAATGGTATAATAATGATAATAATAATAAAAAATAATGATGATTATAATGATAATAGTAATAATGATGATAACAATAACCGTAACAATATCAATAACAAAATAATAATAAAAATAATAATGGTGATAATAAAGATTAAGAATAATTCTCATAATCGTATTAATGATAATGATGGTTACATCGTCACATCACATCATCATAATAGCAATAATATTATCATTGCTATTATTATTAATAATAATTACTATTATCTTTATTTTATATTGATCATTATATTATTGCTACCATTATCATTCTTC
>NC_051421.1:21552082-21554582 GCF_015228065.2 Penaeus monodon | reverse complement strand
TCATTCGCTTTCCGGATAAGTGTAAAACTATGTCATGCGGCAGTTGGTCCCTCTTCCCCTCCGTACAAGTTATATGTATATACCTTTACTTCTCAGTATGGGTGTGCGTCTGCCCGTCTGTTCGTTTATATGCCTGTTAAAGAACTGTGGGGGTTGTCACTAATACCCCTAATGGTGATGTCAATTGCAGTAATGACAATTTTGATTATAGGAATAGAAAAATTTCATTATCATCATCGTTATTACTATAATTACTTGTATCACCACTACCGTTATCATTGTTATCACTCATCACCATTATTATCATTATTATCATGATTATCATCATCATCATCACCATCGTTACGCTACATATCATAATGTAAGTTACGGTGGTAATAATTATAATGATATTAAAGTTGATGGCTGATATCTTTCGTATTGGCGTTGTTGTTATCATTAGGGTAATCGTTATCAGTGCTGTTATTGTGCTTAACATTATGACAATTTAGATAACGATAACGTGAATGGTAATGAAAACAAACGGGAACAAAAACGAAACCAGTTACAACGACGTGAAAACGGGCCCGAACATTAGCCAAAGAGAAACAAGTGAATTTATACGAATAAAACCAAATAAATCACCCATCCAAGAGACGAGAAATAAGCCCATTACGAGAGAGCTACACCTCCACACCTTCGCTCTAAATCAAAGCCTTTCCAAAACGTTCGGTAAAGAGGGAAATATCAACGAAGACGGAGGCAGGCGGGAAAGTAAAGGGGAGAACAGATGGCAAAGCGCAGGAGGGAAAATTTCATAAGGGGAGAAGAGGTATATGGAACGAGAGGAAGAGAGAGAGAGGGTGATGAATATACTCCTCACTCTATAACAGAAGGGGAGGATGATAAAAAAGAGGAAGGAGTAGAAGAAAAGGTGAAGAAGGAGGAGGAAGAGGAAGAATAAGAAAGTAGGAGGTGGAGGAGGATTGAACAGAAAGACGAGGGAGGAAGAATATGCAGAGAGAAACGTAGCAAAAGATGATGAAATCGGAATGAAAGATAAGTGAAAGCAGATTTCCAAAAATCATCAGAGATAAAGCATAAAATATCAAGCCTCAGTCTTATAAAAAGAAGAAAGAAAAGAAAAAAAAAGGGATTGCAAACTCGTTGAAATGGTCTTCCCGACGCGACATTGCAAGGGGAAATGAGGTGGGAAAATGGCTTATGAGTAAGGCTTTGTGAGTTTAATGAGAGGCGACGTATGAGATGCTGGGTTATGCGTGTTCCAAGATGGCTCTGGGGCTTATGGAATTTCTGATTTAATCCAAAAAAGGGAAGGAAATATTACGGGAGAGTGTATGGTGATGTTCATGTAATATGGGAATTTCTTGTTAATATCAAAATCCTTTTTGCATTACTCGTATTGTTATCATAACTTTTGTCATTATTTATCAAAGATCATTATCGTGTTATCATTGTATTGCTGTTGTTATTGTATTGTTTTATCACTGTTATCATCATCATCATAAATATTGTCACTAATATCAGTAATAGAAGTACTAGTGGCTATGGCGGTATCATATTATTATAATTTACACTATTACTACAACCACTGCTACTACTATGATCATTATCATTACTGCCATTACTATCATGATCACTTATTACTGGAAGCAGTAGTGTTAGTATTACCAAAATGAATATCATGTAGGTTATATCATTATTATTCATAATTCTGTTTACAATTAGCATCATCACTGCCATTACTATTATCATTATTTCTGTAGTTATCCTTACATTACATCATTGGTATTATTGGTCTCGTAACTATAGTAATGATAATAAGGGCCATCATTATTAATGCTATTTGTCATTTAGATTACTTTACATTATCCTCAATTTGCTCAGTAGTGTTGCAATAATAGATATTTTTATTATAATCTATGATTATCCATCCCTTGTATTGCTTGTATTAACATTAGCAAAGCAAAGTTAACATTGTTTACTACTTTGTTTTCTTACAGTGTTGTTCTAATTATTAGTAGTAATTATCGTTATTATTGCATGTCCAGTGTTCTACATTTCGGTGATTCCTGAACAGGTTAGATGTTCGGACATTTTTCATCTCGGCCTTGGGAAGGGTGTCGATCCCTGATGGGTTGGATTTATGAGGGAATCAACGAATGGAAGGAATAAAATCGTAATATTATAGAGGTTGTATGAATTAATGGGAGAAGAGACCTTACTTCGCAAATATCTGAAGCGAATTAGTTGATCGTCGAATTTTTCGAAATCTGATCATCGATGCTTTAGATCAATAGATCTTCTGCTAAAGCATAAGTCACTAATTTAAGATTAAAAGTATGACTCCATGTCACTATCATTACTACTACTGGTATCATCACTATAATTTTTATCAGTATTATCATTATCATAATTGTTCTTTTTACTATAAATAACTGGGATCATATAGTAACATTATAACTAGACTGGCAATTAATTATCACTGTCAGTCATTATC
>NC_051421.1:21544582-21547082 GCF_015228065.2 Penaeus monodon | reverse complement strand
ATCCGCCCATCCATCCATCCATTCGTCCGCCCATCCATCCACTCATCCGCCCATCCATCCACTCGTCCGTTCATCCATCCACTCATCCGCCCATCCATCCACTCGTCCGTTCATCCATCCACTCATCCGCCCATCCATCCACTCATCCGCCCATCCATCCACTCGTCCGTTCATCCATCCACTCATCCGCCCTCCATCCACTCATCCGCCCATCCATCCACTCGTCCGCCCATCCATCCACTCGTCCGCCCATCCATCACTCGTCCGCCCATCCATCCATTCGTCCGCCCATCCATCCATCGTCCGCCCATCCATCCACTCATCCGCCCATCCATCCATTCGTCCGCCCATCCATCCACTCTCCGCCCATCCATCCACTCGTCCGCCCATCCATCCACTCGTCCGCCCATCCATCCATTCGTCCGCCCATCCATCCCCCACTCATCCGCCCATCCATCCACCCATCCACCCATCCATCCACTCATCCACCCATCCATCCACTCATCCACCCATCCATCCACTCATCCGCCCATCCATCCACTCGTCCGCCCATCCATCCACTCATCCGCCCATCCATCATCATCCGCCATCCATCATTCGTCCGCCCATCCATCCACTCGTCCGCCCATCCATCCACTCATCCGCCATCCTCCACTCGTCCGCCCATCCATCCATCCGCCCATCCATCCATTCGTCCGCCCATCCATCCACTCGTCCGCCCATCCATCCACTCATCGCCCATCCATCATCCATTCGTCCGCCCATCATCCACTCGTCCGCCCATCCATCCATCATCCGCCCATCCATCCACTCGTCGCCCATCCATCCACTCGTCCGCCCATCCATCCACCATCCGCCCATCCATCCACTCATCCGCCCATCCATCCACTCGTCCGCCCATCCATCCACTCGTCCGCCCATCCATCCACTCATCCGCCCATCCATCCACTCATCCGCCCATCCATCCACTCATCCGCCCATCCATCCACTCATCCGCCCATCCATCCACTCATCCGCCCATCCATCCACTCATCCGCCCATCCATCCACTCGTCCGCCCATCCACCCGCCCATCCATCCACTCATCCGCCCATCCATCCACTCATCCGCCATCCATCCATCTCCGCCCATCCATCCATCCACTCGTCGCCCATCCATCCACTCGTCCGCTCATCCATCCATTCGTCCGCCCATCCATCCACTCATCCGCCCATCCATCCACTCGTCCGCCCATCCATCCACTCGTCCGCCCATCCATCCACTCGTCCGCCCATCCATCCACTCATCCGCCCATCCATCCACTCATCCGCCCTTCCCCCTCATTAATCCATCCGCTCATCCGTCCTTTTACCCATTCCTCCTTCACCTCCGCTTCCCGTGGCCGGCCGTCACTCCATCATGATCTCCCCGGCCTCCGACCTCCTTGATCTTCAACCTCCGACCTCCTCGATCTCCGACCTCTTCAACCTCCGCACATCCATCCACCTCCGACCCCATCCTCAACCTCCGACCTCCGACCTCCTCAACCTCGACCTCCGACCTCCTCAACCTCAACCTCCGGACCTCCTCGACCTCCGACCTCCTCGACCTCCGTACCCTCACCTCCGTACCCTCACTCGACCTCCGACCTCCATCACTCGAACCTCCTCACCTCTCGACCTGCTCATCCTCGCTCCGACCCACCTCATCGCCCTCCCCCCCAACCCTCAGCCCGTCTCCTCATCACGGTTTTCACTATGGATCCCGACCTCCGCCTCGTCATCACAACGTTCTGACTCGGTTCAGAAAAACGGAAAAGAAAGACCGAAGAGAAAAGAAGGGACCCCAAGAGAAATGAGAAGGGAAAAAGAAAGGGGGAAAGATGGCCCGAAGGTCGGAGGAGGGAAAGGGGTAGGGGGGGGTTAGGGGAAAAAGAGGGGAAAAAGAGGGGAAAGGAGAAGGAGAGGAAAGAGAGGGGAGAGGGAGAAGAGAATTAAGAGAGGGAAAAAGGAGAAGAAGAGAAGAAAGAGAGGGTGAAGGGGGAAGAGAGGAAAGGGAGGAAAAGGGTAGAGGCAAAGGGAGAGGGGGGAAAGGAGAAGTGGGGGAATTTGGGGACAGGAAAGGGAAGGGTTAAAGATAAAGGGGAGAAGAAAGAAAGGGGAAAAGGGGAAGTGGAGGAGCGGAGAGAAAGGGAGGGATAAAAGTAAAAGAGTGAAGAAAGAGAGAGTGAAGGGGGAATTGGATGGAAGAGGAAGAAAGGGAAAGGGAACGCGTGGGTAGAGAAAGTAACTTGGAGAATCGGGGAAGAGAGAAGGGAGGGGAGGATAAGAGTGAAAGGGAGAGGGAAGAGAGGGCAAAATGAGGGACTGGGACAGAAGAATGGAAGGTCGAGTAGGGGGTGAGGAAGGAGGAGGGGGACAGGGGTAGATAGGGGACGGGAAAAAGAGGGGAAACGAAATCTATTAATGTATCCATCGGTGTCCGGATATTTGAATATTTAGATGGTGAGAGGGTCGCTGTAA
>NC_051421.1:21527082-21539582 GCF_015228065.2 Penaeus monodon | reverse complement strand
ATAATGATAATAAAAATAATAATAATAATGATAATGATAATGATGATGACGATGATGATGACGATGATGATGATGATGAGGAGGAGGAGGAGGAGGAGGAAGATTAGTGATAATAATGATAACAAAAGTAATAATATTTAAAGTTATACTGATAATTATCAATACAATTTTAATTATTATAATAACAGTTGCAATAGAAAATATAAGATAGCAATAGGAATAAAAACAATAGAAAGAAAAATAATAGCAACAGTAACGATAATATCGAAGATGATAACAATAATCATGATGAAGGTGACCAATATCATTATAATAATAATTATTATTATCATGATAATCACTGTTATTGTAGTGACCATCATCATCATCATCATCATCATCATCATCATCATCATCATCATCATCATCACATCATCATTATTTTTATTATCATTATAATCATTATTATTGTAGTGTGATGTTGATGGTGATAGTAATAGAAATAAAACTAATAATAATATTATTATTATTATTCAATAATAATGATGGTAATAATATTAATGATAATTATAAAGATAATGATATTAATATTAATGATAATTATAATGATAATGATATTGATATTAATGATCATAATAGTAATGATAATAATTATAATAACAACAATAACAATAATGATAATAATAATAATAACTACGTCATCATCATCATCATCATCAAGTGGCTAACGCTGACGGGCTGCATCCACCCTTCGCTTCCAGCCACGAGGGTAAGTCTCCAGGCAGGTCCTCGGCCTATCTCTAACTCCTCGCGACAGGTCTCGTCGAGCTGCCCAAGCCATGACCTCCAAGGTCGTCCCACCGGCCTCCTCCACCCAGGATTGTCTCGCAAGAGACAACCTGATGGGCAGGGTCATCCACAGGCAAACAAGCTAGGTGCCCATATTGGCGATCTCAGATTATGCAAGCAACAGGTCCCATGCCAGTCTCACGGTGCAGCAGTCGGTTGGATACATGGTCCTGCCAACTTTACCCTATGATCCAGCAAAGAGACTTGTTACAATAGGCATCAAGACGAGACTCCAGGGCACTAGAGAGCATCCAGATTTCACTTCCATAGAGCAAAACTGGCAGCATCAAGGCCTTGAAGACACGTAGCCTGGTCCTTCTGCATATGTGCCGACATCTCCAAATACTCTTGTTGATCGAGTTTATGGCTCCTGTTGCCAGACCAATCCGTCTATTGACTTCTTGGTCTGACAGCCCAGAGATATGGACTACGCTACCAAGGTATGCAAAGCTCTCTGTGTCTTCAATGTCCTCACCACAAGCATGGATCAACTGAACAGGTTCCCCTAACAGGCCCCCAAAGTCCTGAATCTTGTTCTTGGTCCAAGAGACTTCTAGGCCCAAGGGCTTCGCCTCAAATGCATCAAGAGCCGCCATCAGGGACTCAGGTAGGATAGCAATATCATTGGCAAATTCAAGGTTTGAGACCTTGATGTTGCCCAGTGTTACTCCACACTGACTTTAGCTAGTAGCTCTACTCATCCATTCCATGCAGGTGCTGAAAAGTGTTGGTGCAAGAACACAACCTTGCCTCACCCCTAAATTAACAGGGAAGAAGTTTTATAGGCCCTCACCACACTTTACTTTACTTTCAGTACCGGTACATAGGCTTGGTATTAGGCCAATAATCTGTGTTGGAATTCCTCTAAGTCTCAGAATCTCCCATAGTGATTCTCGGTGCACCGAGTCAAACGTCTTCTTGAGGTCGAAGTAGGCTGCAAGCATCCCACGACTGAACTCACGACGGCGTTCCACAATCACTTGAAGTGCTAGCATGTGGTTTATTGGGAACTTGCCAAGAGTGAATCCATACTACTCCGGTCATTGGTGCCTTAGTAGATAGTTGTGGATCTATTTCAGAAGAAAGTGGGTGAAATCCTTGCCTGAGCAGTGTAATGACATGGTAGTTGCTAAAGTCCAATTCCCCTTCCAGAGAGGGTTGACCTTGCCCCTTAACACGTTAACAGGTCAGGGGGACTGGTACCAGACTGCCAGGTGGCAGTCAAGACTGTATGCAAGCTCCATGCCATAGGTTCACCCCCAGCCTTTAGTAGTTCAGTTAAGGTAGGAGGTTCCTCATCGATGGGTGGATCCAGCACAGGTATTGTGATACCACTTGCATCCAAGCTAACTGTTGGAGGGTCTACCTGGTACAGTTGCTCAAAATACTGTAATTGCACAACCAAGATGGCTACACTCTGTTGCTGCCAAACCATGTTTTCTTTGGATAATGTACAAATAAAACTATTGCCATTGTTATTTCCCGAGTTTTCCTCCTTTGAGCTTCGAATGCTTCGCATCAGTGAGTGGTGAATTTTTTTTCGCCCTTTTTCAGCATTAGAAGTCCCTTTTAAGAGTAGATGGGGATCTAAATGTTTTTATTTTTTTACACATTTATTTCTTTTATATAATTATATGAACTGCTTTTTAGGTTGGTTATTTAATTAATTTATATTCATTTTACGTTATTTAAGGTTTTATATTCTTTTAAAACTATTTGAATCTTAAATTTTATCAATTATACATTTTTAAAGTCTTAGATGATTGTTTTATAACTGTTTTATATTTTTCTCGCTTTTATATCTACGACCTCCCACGTTACCGTCTTAATTATAGATTATATTAATTAATGGAGGCTCACAGAAGACACTCGGGATATTGTACGTATTGCTGATTGATTTTACCTTTATTCTGCTGAACTAATTAAGTTTTACTGTTTTACTGAGTTTTTCACAGTGTCTTTAATATACTGTTAATCTGTTTTCGATGTATCTTTCAGTGAGTTTTTCTACTCGTTTGCTTCATCTTTTCATTGTTATTTAATGATAATTAGCACCATTGTTTCATAAGATATTCTCAAATAATTGTATCTTTGTTTTGTTCAAATAACTGTTACCACAGTGACATGGTCCAGTCTGTATAAATACAGGTGGAAAATAAACCCAGACTAGAGTTGTCTCTGCACTTGGTGTTTGTGTGTACCACTGGAGTATCTTTTACTGGCGTCATTGGATCAGCAAGACAAGGACGAGTTAAGACGAGTTTGGCATAGAGCACTTCTTTCACATCGAGTTTGCAAACATCGGTAGGAGCGTACACAGTAATAAGAGACATGAAGACAAAAGCAATGCTTCAGTCTTACTGCTATAATACGCTCATCAGCTGGTGTTACCTCAACTACCGAGGGTTGAAGTCGGCTAGAGATGGCTATGGCTACTCCCTGGAGGTGATGACCATCGCCACAGCCCGATCAGAAGTAGGTGTACCCACCCATACTGACCTCACCTTCAAGAGGGCAGCCACCTCAACCCCCAACTGCTCCAGTTCCCTCGATAGCAGAGGTAAGCGCTCATCATCCTGCCATAAGGACCAGATATACCAAGCGCCTACCGTGATAGCTTGCCTGAGGTTAAGCCTCGGGCGGTCTCTCCAGATGGACGCCACCTCTGCAACTCCCACCGACGCTGCCCCAAATAAAGGGGGTCGGCAGGCCATGGGGCCTAACGTCCACCTGTGGGGTTATCTTGGGCTTTGTCCCACAGGCCTCATACTGGGTTGGCACCTGCCACGGCGCAGGTGGGGGGAGTAACTCTCATTTCCCATCCTGCGCCCCAACGCCTCCCCCCCCTCCAACGAGACCCACAACCCGCCTCACTTGTTGGGTGGGAGGGTCAGCACCCCTCCCACCAGCATATCCATTTATTATATGCGTTGCCCGTGAGTTATCTGGGGGGAGGAGGGGTGGCAAGGCCCATTTCCCCCGAGCCGCCCATTAACCCCAGGGTGGCTAAGAGGCAGCATCACTATATTTCAATTAATGATCATAATTAATTCTTTTTCTAAATTATCATAATCATTACAATTTCTGTCATTATAATATCTATTATCATCATTCTTTCTCTTAATTATTGATAATATCATTATTATTATTATTGTTATTATTTCCGTTACTATCATCATCATTGGGCCGCGGTGGCCGAATGGTTAGAGCGTCGGACTCAAGACTGTCACGACGACAATCTGAGTTCGAGGGTTCGAGTCACCGGCCGGCGCGTTGTTTCCCTTGGGCAAGGAACTTCACCTCGATTGCCTGCCTAGCCACTGGGTGGCCAAGCCAGCTCAAGTCAGTGCCGGGTAAATAGAGATGGTGACTCGATAAAAACACCGGGCGGAAGGCAATGGCAAACCACCGCTCTAAATTGCTAAGAAAAAAAAAAGAAAAAGAAAAAAAAAAAATCATGGAAGCTCATGATCCTCAAGCCCGCGGTGGCCGAATGGTTAGAGCGTCGGACTCAAGACTGTCACGACGGCAATCTGAGTTCGAGGGTTCGAGTCGCCGACCGCCGCGTTGTTCCCTTGGGCAAGGAACTTCACCTCGATTGCCTACCTAGCCACTGGGTGGCCAAGCCAGCCCAAGTCAAGTGCTGGTCCCAAGCCCGGATAAATAAAGAGAATGATTACCTAAAAGGTACCACCGGCACTCTCCGTGGACAGGAACTGGGGACCCTACCACGTACTCACTCCAAGAGCATCACAACATGAAAACTACAATTAAGTATCATGCTGTGACCACGGCGGCTCAGACATGAACCTACCGTTATAAGAAGAAGATCATCATCATTATTATTGTCGTTATTATTACTATGTTTTTTTGTTATTATTAAAAATATTGATACTAGCTTATTATCATTATTATCATCATTGTCAGTGACATTACTATTAGTATTATTATCATTTTTATTATTACTGTTATTATCAACATTGTTATCATTATTATTACTATCATCAGTATCATTATTTTCATTATAATCATTATCATTATTATCATTGTTATTATTATCATCATCATTATTGCTGTTATGATAATCAATATTATCGTCATATTAACATCAATTTTATCATGATCATTGCTGTTATTATTATCAATAATTATCCTTAATAAATAATATCATCATCATCATCATCATCATCATCATCATCATCATCATCATCATCATCATCATCATCATCATCATCATCATCATCATCATCATCATCATCATCATCATCATCATCCTTATTTTCATAATCATTACTGTTTTTATCTCAATTACTACAATCACTGATGTTCTTTTTGCATGATTGTCATTTTTATTAGCTTAATATTATCAACATTGTTATTTGCATAGTATCATTATCATTGCTAATGTTATTCTTATTTTCATTTTTTTATGGGGGGAGGGGGGAGTATCAATCTTGCCACCATTAACACTATTATCATTTCTTCCTATCATTATCATTATTCATTTCGTTTCTATCAGTTTTCACTCTTTTTTTTTTCTTTTTAATTCTAATCGCCAGAAGTACAATTGAGAGATTATGAGTTATCCATTCCACCTTTATATCAGTTTTCTTTAAATCCTTACACACTTTTTTGATGTCCTATGAGACTTAAAGTCGAGAAACTGTTCAGTCGCGTTTATTTAGCTTCTGAGTTCTCCCTTTCAGGAGTTAAGAATGAGACTCGCTTGTTGGTGCAAAGTTCGGTTTATCTTGGAATCCTCTTGTTTAGTAAACAACGAAAAGTTTGCTGTTGGGATGGACTGATTCACCGCCGGAAGTTTATTTTGTATCATTTCGGTTACATTGTTATTTCTCGTTCCCTTCTAAGCGGTTTTTGTTTTTAAGAATTCGGATTTGTTCTTCTGATTGTGGTTATTTGCTTTGTTGTTAGCTCCGGGATGAGTTAGCTGTAAACACACACATACATGTATACACGCATGCACACACGCACGCACGCACGCACACAAACATAAACACACACACACACACACACACACACACACACACCATACACACACACAAACGCACACATATGCACACACTCACACACACACATAAAGTTACGAGATGAACGAATAATTACACCACAACGTACCGTGTCGCTGAGCCACGTTAAGCTTCACGGGAGAATAATACCGTCCAGTGTAATAAACACAAGCGATGAGCACGGAAGCGGCGACTCTCGGGGATACTTGTAATGAGCCGAAGTAGCGCCGTGTCTTATTTCATCATTATCCCGACAACAATTACGTCACGGCAAGGAGGGGCGGATTTGCCCTCCTGTTTCTGTAGTCAGGGGACATTGATCCAAAGGAGGAGATGAGATGTTGCGCGTGTTTCCTGCATGCTGACGTTGTCTTCGGTAGTCAGTTGCTGGAAGGGTTAGAAAGCAACGATACTGGAATACAAAATAAAAATCAGCCTGTTTTAAGGAAGTATTAAAAGTTCAGCTCAACGAGGTCGATGTAAATTCTTGTAATTTTTCTTTCCCAGTGACAAGCAGTCCTTACCTGTTCGGCTTTTCCCTCCGTTTTCTTTTTTACTTTCTTCTCTCCTCTCTTCCTCTCTCCCTCTCTCCCTCGCAAGCAGACCCGTCGGTTCTAATACATTACGGGGAATAACCGTACCGTGGCCAAAGGCTGTAATAAACCCCTGAAATGGTGAGCCCGTTCGTTTCTTGTACCCGCAGCATCAAGGTAAAACTGTAACCCTCGGAGCTACCTGTGAACGCTCGGGGGAAGAAAAAGTAGAGGGGAGAGAAACGGCTCCGTAATAAAGAGTAATTGAGTAGCTGTTGAAGGAAAGAATTAGAATCGAGATCAGCTCCTCCGTTTCTTTGCAACGGGGTGCACTGAATTCGACACGAGAAAAAAATGCCAACAACAAAGAGGAAGAAGAAGCAAGGTAAAGAGTAAATTGGAGGAAGGAACCCGAAAGGCAAGATGGCCGCCTTCCTCTTATTGTTTCCTAGCTTCGCCTGCGCCCGGGTTTATGTATCCCGTTTATGTATCCGCGTGCAGTTTTCAAATCCTTATATAACGCCCCGATCGGATGCAGGTGTCAAGATCCGAATCAAACATCGGCAGCGGCTCCCAAGAAACTGAAATGTTTTTTTCACGGCACACACGGGAATAAAGAGCATACGGACCCTAGCAACTGGGTCGAAAATCGGCTGCGCGAAGAGGTTTTCTCAGGGAAGTGGACATTAGCGTGGACGGAGTTACCTGTTTATTCGACTCAAAACAATGGCTACCCATGTTGATTTCACAATGGAGGCGGGCGCAATAAACACACCATGTAAATAGGAGGCTCCCTTCGAGAAATTCGAGCCATCGCGGCTAAATTTCTGCCCTATTTTTGTTTTCTTCTTCGAAATAGATAATGGAATATTTTCTATATGGGAATTTTATGTATCTTGCGAAAAGAAAAAAAGGATCGTCTCCAGATGTACTGAGATCCAGTCCAACTCACCATCTATATCTCATTGTCTATCTATTCTTCTATCGGTTTATCTATCTATGCACTTACCCAGTTATTTACTTATGCCTGTACCTTTCAATCCATGTTTATGCCTACCAACCTAATTATAAGTATCATTAACTCTCGTGCATCTATGGTTACACAAAAAAGTCTAAGGCACAAAACCCTCATTTCACTAACTAACCGTGTACCCTTACATATCTCGCAACTCCCTCAATCACGGTCTGCCCTCCAAAATCACCAAAGCAAATGGAAAAAGAAAATGTAAACAAAGATAAAGGTGGGAATAAGTTTTTAAAAAAAGTAAGGGTGGGGGATGATGACAGATGATAAGAAAAAACGAGAAAAAATAGATCGTCCGTGGACATACCGTAAATTCCAAGTGTAGGCCGCAAGACCCTGTTGTTCACCCAGAGGGACCAGATGTTCCCGCCAAAACAACCGCTGAACTGGCGTCTCATTTCGTACATTGTTATTCCAACCGACCCATAAAATCATGACAGCCACAGCGGGAACGTCTATCGAGATGGCGTTCCATTTTTTACTCTTCTTCTCCTCTTCTTTCCCTTTTTTATGGTGTTGTTTATACCATGCTTCGGGTCGACGAGGGGAGCGGGGAATGGGTTATGGCGGATTTCTTTATTATCATTGCGCCAGCGTGTGACTATTGCCTTGCGTTGTTCTCTGGTCTAGGTGGTGTCTTTTTTTATTCAAAATCATATGAGGAAAACATGTCGCAACTGGTGTAAATATCGATCGTCTTGGTGATTAGTATTATCATCATGATCATTTTCAGATGGATATTCGTTTTCACAATCGTTATTATCGGCGTTAGCAGAACAGTGATGGTTATTATGACCATGGTGATAGTAAGAATAACTGAATTTATCATCGTCATCATCATCATCATCATCATCATCATCATCATCATCATCATCATCATCATCATCATCATCATCATCATCATCATCATCATCATCATCATCATCACCATCATCATCATCATCCCCACCACCATCATCATCATTATCATTATTAAAACTCTTATTGTTATGATTACTATTACCACGACGGTGATGAGCATCATTACCTTAACTACTATTTTTAACAATATTTGTATAATAATAATAATACCCTCCTCCTACCCAGCACCATCTTTATCACACCAACAGTCAGTATTATCATTAATGATGCGGATAAAAGTAATGATGATACTCACAAAGTCAATCATCCCGTGCCTCATTACAAAAAATTACTGCAGTCAGTTTACGTAATGATGTCACTTCAGATGTTACTATTTTGCAGCCAGTAACTGAAGCGACTTCATTTAAATAATCCAGAAGACTTCGTTTACCTTTGTAGATGTTGTAGATTGCGTGTGTGTGGGGGGGGGGGTGCTTTAAATTTAACCTCTCGATTAGATTAAACAAAATGACGTTGCAACAGTAGCAGGTTATTGAAGTTGAATAAATGAGTGATTGAAAATTATTAGATTAGTGTTTTGCAACAAATACAACAAGAGAAAGAGGTATCATTATGAAGATGAATATCATTAATTTATTTATTTATTCATTTATTGCCGCTCTTTTCAAAACAATAATAGTAGAGTCCTTGGAAAAGGGTTATTATCATTAATATTATTATCCAACTGTTTCATTTACATTGAAATTATTCAGATGTCAAAATTATGTCATCCATAATCAACGTCATTGCATTAATTATAACTATAATAATAATAATAATAATAATAATAATAATAATAATAATAATAATAATAATAATAATAATAATAAAATAATAATAATAAATAATAATGATAATAACAACAACAATAATAATAATAAAATAATAATAGTAATGATAAGAATAATAATGATAATAATAACAATAATGATGATAAAGATAATAATGATAATAATAATAATAATAATAATAATAATAATAATAATAATAATAATAATAAAAATAACGATAAATATAATATCAATTATCATAACAACAACAACAACAACAATAATAATAATAATGTTAATTATAATGATGATGATGATGATGATGATGATGATGATGATGATGATGATAATAATGATAATGATAACAACAACAACAACAACACAACAACAACAATAATAATAATAATAATAATAGTAATAGTAATAGTAATAATAATAATAATAATAATAATAATTATAATAATAGTAATAATAATAATGATAATAATAATGACAGTGATAATGATAATTATAGCAAGAACATAATGATGGAAATAAAAATAATAATGATAATGACAGTAATAATAATAACAATTATAATTTTTATAATAACAGAGATTATAGTAGCAATAATAACAGTAACAACAATAATAATAATGATTATAATAACAACAGTTACAACAGTACTATTAATGATGATAATAATAATAATAATAATAATAATAATAATAATAATAATAATAATAATAATAATAATAATAATAATAATAATAATAATAATAATAATAATAATAATAATAATAATAATATTGATAATAATGATACTGATAACAACAGTAATAATGATTAGAATGGTGATAATAATAATGAAAATGACAATACTAGTAGTAATAGCAGTAGCAGCAAAATAATGATAATAAGTCACAGACTGACATGAATATCTTTTCCGGTTGAGAATAATTGATATACATAACGTGGTGATTCCGTTTGTTTCATTAGTTAAATCCAAGGCTAAGATTAATCTAATACGAAAAACTAAAATATATGAAAGATAACAAAGCTCTCCCTTCCTGTTTTCCTTCTTTTTTATATCTCCTCTGTTATCATTTCATACAGGAAATGAAGCCTTGGAATGAAACCTAGAAGAGCTTAATATCCGGAGCTTCTCATATATGGTTTCTTCCGGATCTTGCTTTTGTATGGGAGACGGACACAAGTTGGCTTCGACAGACCTTTATACGTGGACCAGAGGCTCCCGTATGGTAATGTACGAAGTTCACTGTTTGTTCTGGAGATTGGAATTATAAGTTTTCCCTGACGTGAAATCTCATTGTCGGATACCGTGTGGATGTTGGAGGTTAGGATGATGATTGTAACAGAAAAAAGGATCTGAAAGAAATGCCAGCCAGGTGACACGTATTATGTCTGTTAAGCTGAGCGTGTACACCTTAAGTCTTGAAGTACGCGAGTTCTTTACAACGTTTAAACACCAGCACATTATAGTCACAGGAAGTGTTAAAAGTCTTGTTGAACTGTTTACCGGGATTTGATTTCACAGTTCATCACCCTTAATCGTGGGAATGGAAATTATATCTTCTTTCAAGAAAATGGCGCCATACATAAAGCGACACGCTCACTTTAATAAGAAAAGAAAGTATCTCCCCAAATGGCCAGATCTTAGTGTACTTCACCCAGATATGTACGGGGTCATTTATAATCAGTAATCTATAGAACGAACACGCTCATTAAAAGCTGTAATTCGAAACATCACTACACCAACCGTACGCAAAGCCACTGCTACTTTAGTAACATGAGAAAAAGGTAGTAACCATGAAAACGAATAGCACTTTGAGATGTGCCTTAGAATCACCCTGTATTGCTGATGAACACGATGAAAATTATGAGTAACGAATATAGAGATACAGCAAAAACAATAGTAGAAACGCCGACAGCTCAAGGGAAAGAGTAATATATCACCACTAGTACTATTATTGTAACTATTATTACATCTACTATTACAACTACTCTTATTATTACTGATATTAATAAGACAATTGCACATACTACTGTTATTACTACTGCTTCTGACACTAATGCTAGTAATAGTGATAATGATAATGATAACAATAATGATATTATTCATTATAATGATAACAGGAATGATAATTAGAATGATAATGGGAATGATGGTAAAGATAATGATAATAATGATAAAAAGAGTTATAATGATAACAATAATAGTGATGATAGCAGCCATAGTAAAAAGAACATTAACAATGATAGTAACAAAAAACGATGATAATAATAGTATAATAATATTTATTATCATTATGATTATTTCTATTATCATTATTATTATAATGATAATAAGAACAATAAATGTAATATTAATAATATTGATTATAACAATAGAGATAATGACAATAGTACCAGTAATGATAATGATGATAATAATGATAGTTATTATGATAACAATGATAATAATGATAGTTATTATGATAACAATGATAATAATGATACTTATTATGATAACAATGATAATAATGATAGTTATTATGATAACAATGATAATAATGATAGTTATTATGATAACAATGATAATAATGATAACAATAGTAATATTAATGATAATGAAAATAATAATGATGGTTATTATGATAACACTGATAACAACAGTCATGATAAAGCAATGAAGATGGTCATAATGATAATATCGATAGGAATGATAATAATGATGATAATAGTGATAATGATAAAACAGTAATAATGGTAATTATAGTTAGATTGATAGTGATAATAGTTATAATAGTTAATGATTATAATAAAGATAATCATAATGACAATTAAATTAGTAATAATGATAATGATGCAATCACAGTTATGATAATAACAATAAAAATAATAGAAAATAGTGATAGTGATAACCATAACAGTGACAATAATATTATAGAAGCAATTGTAATAATGATAATAATATGAATAATAATGATGATAATTATGATGATGATGATGATGATGATATAATAATAATAATAGTAATAATAATAATAATAATAATGATACTAATAACAATAAAAATAATGATAAAAATAGTAATAATAATAATAACAACAACAATAACAATAACAACAACAACAATGATAATAATATAATAATAATAATAATAATAATAATAATAATGATAATAATGATAATGATAATAATAATGATAATAATAATGATAATGGTAATGTTTATGACAATAATGATAATAATACCAGTCATGAGTAAGTTTAATCATCATCATTATCAACGCTTTTACTACTACTATTACTACTTCTACAAATATTATTCTTACTGCTGTTTAGCTTTTATTTTTTATTTTTTTTTTTTTATCATCATTAATAATAATGACAATATAATTACCATTATTGTTATTGCCTTTTTGATGAATGTGATA
>NC_051421.1:21519582-21524582 GCF_015228065.2 Penaeus monodon | reverse complement strand
TAATAACAATGATAAGAATAATGATAATAATAATAATAATAATAATAATAATAATGATGATGATGATATTAATAATGATAATAATAATAATAATAATAATAATAATAATAATAATAGTAATAATAATAATAAATAATAATAATAATAATAATAATAACAATAACAATAATAACAATAATAATAATAATAACATCATCATCATTGCTGTTAACAATAATATTAAAAATAATAACAATATTAGTAATGATGATAATAACTGAGGCAATAGAAATCACATTAGTAATATCAATAGCAGTAGTAGTAACAACAAGAGAGAGAGAGAGAGAAGAGAGAGAGAGAGACAGAGAGAGACAGAGAGAGGCAAACAGACAGAAAAACGGAGAGACAGACAGACAGAGACAGAGAAAGAGAGGGAGAGACATAGAGAGAGTGGGAGAGAGAGGGTAAATGCAAAGAGAAGAGAGAGAATGAGGGAGAGTGAGAAAATGAAAGAGAGAGAGATAGTGGGGAGAGTGAGAAAGAGAGAAGAGAGAGAGAGAGAGAGAGAGAGAGAGAGAGAGAGAGAGAGAGAGAGAGAGAGAGAGAGAGAGAGAGACAGACAGAGACAGAGAAAGAGAGGGAGAGACATAGAGAGAGTGGGAGAGAGAGGGTAAATGCGAAAGAGATAGAGAGAGAATGAGGGAGAGTGAGAAAATGAAAGAGAGAGAGATAGTGGGGAGAGTGAGAAGAGAGAGAGAGAGAGAGAGAGAGAGAGAGAGAGAGAGAGAGAGGAGAGAGAGAGAGAGAAGAGAGAGAGAGATATGAGAGAGAGAAGAAGAGGGAGAGAGAGGAGAGAGAGAGGAGAGAAGAGAGAGAGGAGAGAAAGGGCGAGGGGGAAACGGGAACCGATGGAAGTTGACCTCGGCATCGAACATTCAATCTTGACATGTTATTCGCTCTCCAAGGGGGGTGAATTTACATGATAAAGACTATTGGGCTTCTTGGCAGCGATATTTTGAGTTGGGGAGGAGAGGCGGCCGAGGGGAGGAGGAGAGGGGAGGCGGCGAGGGGAAGGAGGGGAAGGGACGGCCGACCTTTTGACCGGGAGAGAGCGCTTTCACAAATGGAAAAATGAGGAAGACGGGGGAAAAGACGAGCTAAATGCAACGTAGGGAGCTGGAAGCCATCAACGTAGGATGCGCATGCAGAGGAACCTATGGAAATAAAGTGGAGGAAAGTGCAGATTAATTTGTATGTATTTAAAAATTTCTGTATGTTTAAGAATATATACATGTATATATTCTTAAGTATATATATATATATTCTTAAATGCATACATATAGGTATATAAATATCCATCTATCTATCTATCTATCTAGTTATAGATAGATAGATAGATAGATAGATAGATAGATAGATAGATAGATAGATAGATAGATAGATAGATAGATAGATAGATATATATATATATATATATATATATATATATATATAATTATATATATATTATATAATATATATACATATATATACAATATATATATAATATATATATATATATATATATATATATATATATGTGTGTGTGTGTGTGTGTGTGTGTGTGTTGTGTGTGTGTGTGTGTGTGTGTGTGTGTGTGTGTGTGTGTGTGTGTGTGTGTGTGTGTGTGTGTGTGTGTGTGTCTGTGCCTATACACAAACACACACACACACACACATATATGTGTGTGTGTGTAATATAATATATATATATATATATATATATATATATATATATAATATATATATATATATATATATATATATATATGTGTGTGTGTGTGTGTTGTGTGGTGTGGGTGTGTGTGTTGTGTGTGTGTGTGTGTGTGTGGGTGGTGTGTGTGTGTGTGTGTGTGTGTGTGTTGTGGTGGGGGTTTTTTCTATAAATTTAAAAAAATTATATTTTAAATTATTATATATATATATATATAATAAATATAATATATATATATATATATATATAATGTTGTTTTGTGTTTTGTTGGGGGGGGAAAAAGGGGGGGGGAGGGGGGGGTGGGGGGGGGGGGGGGGATAAAAAAATTTAAAAAGAAGACAAAAAAAAACAAAAAACAATTTTTGGAAGGGGGGGAAAGGGGGGGAGAGGAGAGAGGGGAAAAAGGAGAGAAGAGAGGGGGGAGGGAGAGAGAGGGAGAGAAAAGAGAGGAGAGGGATTTTAATATAATTAACCCACATATAAATACACGTGAGACAACCCCAAATCCGCCCGATCCATCGTACGCGTCGGAAGGGGGGAAAAAAGCGCCTCCCTCAATGCGCAATCAGAGCCACTCAAAATTTTGAAAAAATTTTTGTTGGGGGGGCCAAGGGAAAAGGGCGGCGGGGAAGAGAAAGAGGGAAGACAGACGCAATGAATGGAACTGCTCTAGTAGACAAAACAATTGGGACAAGAAACGAAGATGTAATGGGACACAGAGAAGAACAAATGAGAAACGAGAAGAGAGGCGATAAGAGGACACCGGTACGAGAAAAATGAGATATGAAAGGAACACAAGAGCAGCGGGGGAGCGGGGAGGCCAGGCAGCAAGCGTTGGCTATCTGGCTGGCAGCAGAAGGTCTGTGGAGGCTGTGGCACAGCCCCAATATTTCCTGCCTGACAAATGGTCTCATGTAAAATTATTAAAACTCTTCATCCCTCATTCACTCCATTCATCTCTTTCGGGCATCTTTATCTCCAAGGGCTTCTCCGGGAGAGAGAAGACAGAGGACGCGGGGAGGAGAAGGGGAGAGGAAGGAAAATGAGAATGCTGGGAGAGCGAGGCAAACAAATGAGGAGAAGAAAGGGGTGAGAATGAGAGAGACGGAAAGAGGAATAAGAGTGAAAGGGGAAGGAAGTTGAGAATCAGAGTAACATGGAAAGAAGTCAAAGAGGAGGGAAGAGAGAGGGGAGAGGGGGGAAAAGGGGAGAGGGGAGAAGAGGGGGGGGGGGGAAAGAAAAAAGGGAAAGAGGAGGGGAAAAAGAAAGAGAAGAGAGAGAGGAAAAGGGAAAAAAGGGAAAGAGAGGAAAAGGGGAGAGGGAGAAAAAGAGGGGGAAGGGGGGAGAGAGAAGAGAGAGGAGAGGAAGGGGAGGGGGAGAAGGGGAAAAAGAGAGGAGAGGAAGGGGGAAGAGGAGAGAGAGAGAGGGAGAGGGAGGGGGGGGGAGAGAGGAGGGGGGGAGAAGAGGAGAGAGGGAAGAGGAGAGAGGAGAGTAGAGAGAGAGAGGAAAAAAGAGGAGAAAGGAGAGGGGGAGGGGGAAAAGGAAAAGAGGGGAGAGAGGAGAGGAGGGGAGAGAGGGGGGGGGAGAGAGAGAGGAAAAAGAGGAGAGAGGAGGGAGAGGAGAAGGGGGAGAGAGAGGGGAGGAGGAAAGGGGAGGGAGAGAGAGGAGAAGAAAGGGAAAAGAGAGGGAGGGAAAAGAAAAGAGAGGGGGGGAGGAAAGATGGGGAAAAAGGGGGGGGAGAGAGAGACAGAGGGAGAAGAGAGAAAGGGGAAAAGGGGGGAAAAAAAAAAGAAGAAGAGGAAGAAAGGAGAGAGGAGGAAGAGAGAGGGGGGAAAAGGAAGGGGAGAGAGAGAGGGAGAGAGGGGAAAGGAAAAAAAAAGAGAGAGAGAGGGAGAGGGAAAAAAAGGGAGAGAGAGGAGAAGGGAGGTAAAGGGGGGGAAAGAGGGGAGGGAAAAGGGAAGAGAAGGGAGAAGGGGAGAGAAGGAAAAAGAAAGAAGAGAGGGGAGAAAAAATGAGGAAAAAAAACCCAAAAAGAAAAGAGAGGGAAAAAGGGGAGACCAAAAAAAAAAAAAAAAAAAAAAAAAGGGGAAAATAAAAAAAAAAAAAAAAAAAAAGAGAAGGAAAGGGTTAAAAAAAAGAAAAATTAAAAAAAAAAAAAAAAAAAAAAAAAAAAAAAAAAAAAAAAATTTTAAAAAAAGAAAAAAATAAACGGAATTTAATTAAAAAAAAAAAAAAAAAAAAAAGGGGGGGGGAAAAAAATTTTGGAAAAAAAATTTATTTTTTGGAGGAAAGGGGAGAAAAATAGGAAGGAGAGGAGGGGGGGAATAAAAAAGGGAAAAAAAAAGAAGAGGGGGGGGAACTAAAACAAAAAAAAATAAAAAAAAATATTAAAAAAAAAAAAAAAAAAAAAAAAAATATTGGGAAAAGAAAGGGGGAAAGAAGG
This sequence comes from Penaeus monodon, assembly GCF_015228065.2. Taxonomy (NCBI): domain Eukaryota; kingdom Metazoa; phylum Arthropoda; class Malacostraca; order Decapoda; family Penaeidae; genus Penaeus; species Penaeus monodon. Next base: position 21,520,408 of record NC_051421.1, on the reverse strand, counting down.
AAGGAAAAATTGGAAAGGAAAAGTTTAAAAAAAGGGTGGGGAAGGGGAAAGGGAAAGGCAGAGGAAAATGGGAGGGGAAAGGGAAAAAAAAGGAGAGAAGAAGGGGGGAAAGAAGTGGGGAAAAAAAGGAGAAAGGGGAGAGAAGAGGTGACCGGGGGGGGAAAGGGAAAAAGGAGGGGAAAAAAGAAAAAGGGGGAAAGGGGGAAAAAGGAGAGAGGGAAAAAAGGGGGAAAAAAGGCCGGGGGAAGGAGGGGAGCCCGGGGGGGAAGAAGGGGGAGAAAAAAAGAAAAGGAAGATGGGGGAAACCGGGAAGGGGGGAGCAGAAAAAAGGGGCTGAGGAAAAGGGAAAATGGGGGGAAAAAAAGGGGAAACAAAGGGCGGGGAAAGGGGGGGAGAGGGGGGAAAAGGGAAGGGGGGCTGGGTGGGGGGGGGGAGAGGGGAGGAGAGCGAGGGAAAAAGGGGGAAGGGGGATGGGGGGGAAAGGGGGGGGAAAGGGGGTAAGGGGGAAAGGGGAAAAAAAAAAGGGGGAAAAAAAGGGGAAAAGGGGAGAAAAAGGGGAGAAAGGGGGGGAAAAAGGGAGAAGGGGTATGGGGGGAAAAAGGGGAAAGGATTAGATTAATAGGAGGGAGAAGGGGAAAGGGGGGGGGGAAAAACCCAGGGGGGGGGAGGTGGGGGGGAAAAAAAAAGGAAAAAAAAATAAAATAAAAGGAAAAAAAAAAAGAATAAAAAAAAAAAAAAAAAAGGGGTTTTAGGGAAAAAAAAATAGAAGAAAAAAAAAAAAAAATGAAAAAAGAAAAAATAAAGGGGGAAAAAAAAAATAAAAGAA
>NC_051421.1:21502082-21507082 GCF_015228065.2 Penaeus monodon | reverse complement strand
CAATTGTATCAATGTTTCATTCAACTATAGTAAAAAATTACTGAATTCCTTTCCGCAAATACACGCTCGGCTGTTTGGTTAAGATGCGATGTAAATAATATACCGTTTATTCTTCATATTTTCCATTATTTTGGATTATTGCTTTTGAACTGTAGTTCCCTGCCTCGGGGTATCTTGCTTCTGAATGCACATATAAATTACTGTTTGCCATAAATTCTTTAAAAAAAAAGTGCAACTGATTACCAGAATATCTGATGGCTTGCTTCATCTCCAGTTAAGAATTTCACGCGACATCAAGACCCAGACGACCACTTCATTTTGGTTAGTATTTAGGCGAACTCGTCCCCTAGGTGAGGTTTTCCAAAGTGCCTTGATGTTCTTCATGTATTCATCCACTAAGATTAACGTTGTTCATGCAACTTGTAATAATCCACTCAGAACAAGGTCACAGATAAATGCGTCGTTACAATAACATAAATGACATTTGCAATTGCATGATTACTCTCGTTTTTCTTTTGGTGTCATTATTCCACACAACGTCTTCGAATTATTTTCATAACAGTCACATGTATGATTGTTGTCATTATTCTTCATCTTCGATAAACGAGGTATCATCAATGTTTATATGTAGCATTGTTTAGCAACAAAATTTCGCATCAATGATCCCGAAACTAATATATATTAACTGCGTTTGTAGCAGATGTGGGACGAAAGATATACCGATAGTGCTGACGGCTTAAATGTAAGAGAGAAATAGATTGGCAACAATGAAAGAGGATTAATGAAATATACTATTACCACGCAAATAGAAACCGATGTGCGATTTCTTATAAAGAGGTTCTATGGAAAATCTAGGATTGCTGGCAATTAGAGTGGTTCGACATCAAGCAATGGCCGCGGCCGGTGCTCAGATAAAAGACCAGCTAATCAGTAGAACCTAAATTCTGGCTACGTAAATCTGAATTGTTTGCAATAAGTGGCTGTGAAGGTCTACAATTATCGCTAATAACGCCATTAGAACTACAGCCACTCTCTCGAGCCTAAAGAATAGCTTTGAAAATACTCTGTCCAGACCCAAACAAACACTAGCTGGTGTATAGTGGAAGCGAAAGCATCGAATAACATTCCTTTTATATATATTCTTAGATATAGATGAAAGGCTGAACCACGCGAGCCATGGGCTGCTTGCTTACGAATGTCAGGTCAGCCTCTGTGGCCATGGGAAATGACTCCGTAGAAGTAATACCCCCTGGGAATTTAGTGCTCATTTCAAAAACAATAAAAAGCTTCTATTTCATTACGAGAAATGTCACGAACATTGTTCCTTGCATGTAATATTGTTCGTTATCGGGATTAGAGAGAGAGAAAAAAAATGGTTAGAATTGTAATGCAGACTTTTTTTTTAGGTATCCTCAGTGTGTCTGAAGTCCCTTGGGAAAACGAAACGAGTCAAGGGGACCGTCTTACGAATGTGTTTTAATACTAATTCGGGAGAGCTTTTTCCTACTCGGAGTCGCCATTTCTAATGAGACTTCGCCATAGAGCTCTGTCCAATGCCTCTGCCTCGTCTTGAGCAACATCCTTCCATCTGGTCTTAGGCCTTCCTCTTGGTCTGTTTCCCTCTATTTCCATCTCCATTGCCTGTCTTCCCACATGATCTTCGTTTCTTCTTAGCAGGTGTCCATACCATCGCAGTCTTGATTCCTGAATATTCTTTGATATTTCTGTTACCTTGAGTGATCCTCTTATATAGTTATACCGTATGCAGTCCATCTTACCCCCACCATCCATCTGAACTTTTTCATTTCAGCAACATCCAATTTTCTTCAACTTTTCTCAGCGGTGCAGTTTCTAAACCATAGGTCATAGTTGGTCTGACCACAGACTTATGTACCTTTCCCTTCAACTTTACATGCACTCTCTTGTCGCAGATCACTTCCGAAACCTTTCTCCAATCATTTAATTCGGTGTTTAATCTCTCTTCCCATGCTGCCATCTCCCTCAACCATCGCTCCCAAATACTTAAAGTGGTCCACTCTCTTCAGGTTCAATCCATCTATATGTATCGTTGACTGTTGATCTCCTTCTGTGTCCGTTGTGAAATACTCTGTCTTTTTCCTGCTTATCTTCAGCCCTCTACTCTCCAATGCAGTTCTCCATCCTTCCATCTTCTCTGTAGCTCCTGCTTCGTCTCCGCCACCAACACGATGTCATCGGCATACAGTATGCACCATGGTGGCTCTTCACGCACTTCCTCTGTCATCACATCCATAACCACATTGAACAGTATTGGTCTGAGGGCCGAGCCTTGGTGCAAGCCAACCTTAACCTCAAACCCATCTGTCATTCTTACTGTGCACCGGACCTTGGTTTTATAAGTCTCTTGAATCATTCTCACGTATTTCGCCCCTCGCTTACGCATACATCTCCACACTTCCTGTCTCGGCACTCTACCATAAGCTTTCCCTAGGTCTATAAACAACATGTGTTACACTTTTTGCTTTTCTCGATACTTTTCCATTGTTTGTGTAAGGCAGAATATCCCGTCCACCGTTCCTACTCCTTTCATGAAGCCCAGTTGTTGTCTTCCAATAAACGCTTCCCGTCTTATTCGGCCATCTATTATTCTTTCTAATAGTTTCAAAGTATGTGACATTAGTTTTATGCCTCTATAATTTTCACAATTTTGGACATCTCCTTTCTCTTTGAAAATCGGTATTAATATACTTTCTTTCCATACTGTCGGGATATTCTCCTCATCCATCACCTTCCCCATCAGCATCCACAACACGCCAATGCCTTCCTCTCCCATCGCTTTCTAGGCTTCTATGGGGACGCCGTCTGGTCCCGTGGCTTTCCCGTTTTCCATCTTCTTCAGCGCCTGTTGCACCTCTGTCCTTGATATTTCCAAGACTGCACCCTGGTTAGCGTCTCCATCACCTCCGATCAGCCGTTCATTTTCCTCGTTCAGGAATTTAGAGAAATACTCTTCCCGTCTCTTGATGTTTCCTTGTTCTGTTCTGATTATATTTCCATTCTCATCTTTCATTTGCTTAATATGTATGATATCTTCTGTGCTTTTATTCCTTGTCTTCGCCAGTTGAAAAACCTTTCCCTGTCCTTCCTTGCTGTCTAGATCTTCATACAACTGATCGTAAGCCTTGTTCTTAGCTATTGCCACTGCTCTCTTTGCCTCTTTATTCTTGATCTTATATTCTTCTTTACCTCTCTCGGCTAGGGAGATTTCCCATTTCTTCTTAGCCTCCTTCTTCTCCATTATTGCCCGTTATATATATATATATATATATATATATATATATATATATATATATATATATATATATATATATATATATTATGTGTGTGTGTGTGTGGTGTGTGTGTGTGTTGGTGTGTGTTTGTGTGTGTGTGTGTGTGTGTGTGTGTGTGTGTGTGTGTGTGTGTGTGTGTGTGTGTTGGAAGAAAATATTGATGCATGAGGAAACGAGAGCATATATGCAGAAATTTTGATCAAACCTCAGAAAATTGTAAACTAACTATTGAAAATTTCCTTGGTCTACTAAAAAAAAAAAAAGAAAAATAATGTAAATATTTGCTGAAAGAAATTTGTTAGAAATCTTGCTTTAACATTTGTATTTTGTATATCCAAATATTACTGAGACAGATATTTACTTGTGGTATGACATTCTTATCACGAAGATATGATATTTTTTCTATGTAATCAAAGAAAAAAAGGGATTTGCTAATTTGCATACAGGCGTGTTTATGGGGAAAGACATACAATTTTCATAAAGAAAAACAAATTATACATTCTACATATTTATAGACGAAATATATGGGGGAACTTTGTGTAGCCTCCAGTTCAATTTACATATTTACAAAATGAAAAGGAATATGCGTAAACTTTAATCAGATGCTAATAAAACAAACAATGACGTGCATTTACTTCAGTTTTCTAGGAAGGAATGAGGAAAAATTTATACATATTTCCCAAAATAAAAGGAAAGTGATATTAGAAACAAACAACTATCAGTTGTTTTCAGTGTTTCACGCAGATGAATTTTATTCTCTAATATGGTCTGAGCGGGACGCACAATGTTTATATATATATATATATATATATATATATATATATATATATATATATATATATATATATATATATATATATATATATATAATTTATTTATTTATTTTTTTTTTCTTTTTTTCTTTTTTTTTTGGGGGGGGTCACCCGTAGTATGAGCACAGTTCACAATATTGAGGTAGGTACAAAATTATCATTTAAAGCAATTATTTGTATCTAACCTTCAACTAACTGACGAGACCTTGTCAGTTGATGGACTGATTTGTATGCCTCATATTTGTGTAATTCTTTATCTATGTAGGTATTCAAAGCTAGTCTTAAATCACTTTTGATTTTCACAGCCTCCTCCTCTTCTCTTAGAATACACACATAAGGGCAGACCCGGTATTGCTAATTCCTGGTTTTGCATATGGATGAAAACTCTTTTCCATCAAAATGAATCGATGGTCAAAGTGACAGCATATTCTATAAAAGCCATGACCATTATGGAATACCCAGACAATGAAATGTTACGGAAGCCGTCTGGCAGTATGGTAGTGTTTTGCAGTTTTATTGCATAGAACTACAAGGCTCACTATACACTCCTAAGTTCTGGGGGCAGCGCTATAGGCGATGGGAATCAGGTGGATCATGAATATCGCTAAATTTCTAGTGACCTTCTATCGATTATGTCGCATGAAAAATACTCCTAATCTGAACGGCAAGTTAATGAGGAAATTGATAATACCATTTCCTAACTCCACTCCAAAATTCCACCATGGATAGGCCTCAGTCCTCGGGAGACAAATGAGCATACCGAAAAGATCCAGAAGTGAAGCTTCCTATAAAGAAACAAATAACAGTAATACAAATCACTGTTAATTAACCAGAACACTTAGGAAATAACATTGCTCGATGAGGCAATGAAATAAGA
>NC_051421.1:21487082-21492082 GCF_015228065.2 Penaeus monodon | reverse complement strand
CAGATTGCCGTCGTGACAGTCTTGAGTCCGACGCTCTAACCATTCGGCCACCGCGGCCCCTACAGACGAGTACTACGTATTAAATGGACAGAGAAGAAAACAAATGAAGAAATGCTGTAAAAAGTAAATTGTAAAGACCGGCTGTTGGACATCTTGAACCAAAGGAAACTAAAGTTTATTGGTCATGTGATGAGAAGTAAAAGTATTGAGAAAGACTTGCTGACAGGGATGGTGATAGGAAACAGAGGAAGAGGCAAACCGAAGACAAGACTGAGCGACAACATCAAAGGTATTTGCGGGTTGTCGATGGTACAAGTGGAAAGAAAAGCGCAAGATCGAGTTGAGTGGCGAAGGATGGTGGAGAGGTCCACGGCTGCTCAAAATATATATTATCATCAATAACGGTATGCTCATGTTTGAGCAGCCGTGGACCTCTCCACCATCTTTCGCCACTAAACTCGATCTTACGCTTTTCTTTCCACTTGTACCATCGACAGCCCGCAAATACCTTTGATATTGTCGCTCAGTCTTGTCTTCGGTTTGCCTCTTCCTCTGTTTCCTATTACCATCCCTGTCAGCAAGTCTTTCTCAATACTTTTACTTCTCATCACATGACCAATAAACTTTAATTTCCTCCTGTTCAAGATGTCCAACAGCTGGTCTTTACAATTTATTTTTCTCAGCACTTCATCATTCGTCTTCTTCTCTGTCCAGCTAATACGCAGTACTCGTCTGTAACACCACATTTCAAAACTATTGATCTTTTTCTTGTCTATCTACTTCAGTACCCAACACTCAGAACCATATGATGTAATTGGGAAAACTAATGAGTTCAATAACCTCAGCTTTGTCCGTAAGGTAATGCTTCGGTCTTTCCAGATGTTATTGAGAGTAATTGTGGCGTTTTTGGCAATGGCAATTCTTCTTTTTATCTCCGGTGAATCATCATATGTATTAGTTAAAACAGCTCCAAGATAAGTGAACTCTTTCACATTTTCCACAATCATTCCATTGATTGTAACATGTTCATCATTGTTCATTACCGGTTACCTTTGAATCTTCATGATCTTAGTTTTCTTGGCATTAAGAAACAAGCCAGCCTTTTTGCTTGCTTCTCTAACCTTATCTAGTAGTTGTTGTAGTTCAGTGATACTGCTGGCAATCAAAACTATATCATCGGCGTACCTCAGATTTGATATTTTGTATCCTCCAACATCCACAGTTCCTTCAAAATTCTCTAGAGCACCTCTCATAATTGTTTCAGAATATATGTTAAAGAGGTGTGGAGACAGAATGCAACCCTGTCGCACTCCTTGTTTGACTTCGAACCATTCTGTTAACCCATAAGTGGTTCTTACATCTGCTTGTTGTTGGTCATACATGGCTTTTATTAGTTGGATGATGTGTTTTGCAAATTTCATATCGTTCATGTTATTCCAGAGGATATCGTGATCAACAGTATCAAAAGCTTTCACATAATCGATGAAACACAGGGATAGGTCTTTTTGATGTTCTCTGTTTTTCTCTATGATCAATTTTAGATATAGAATCTGGTTTCTGGTACCTTTTCCAGGGCGAAAACCTGCTTGTTCGTCTGCAATTTCCTATCTTAACTTCAACTTCATTCTTTCAGCAATAATTTTCAACAAAATTTTGCTGCTGTGACTTATTAATGCAATTGTCCTATTATTGTTGCATTGGAGTACGTCACCTTTTTTAGGTATGGGAGTAAAGATTGATTTTACCCAGTCTTCTGGCCATCTTCTTTTATTCCATATTTTTGTACAGAGTTTGTAGAAGAAGTATTCAACACTTTCGCCAGCATTCTTAATTAGTTCTGCTGTTATTTCATCTATTCCGGGGCTCTTGTTATTCTTTACTTCTTTTATGGCTTTATAACTTCGTCTAGCAGTGGCGGTGGTTCATCTTCGTTGTCATTGAGTCTAATTAATGTTGTTGTTAGATCTTTATTCTTTTTGTATAGGTTGGAACAATATTGATTCCATCTATCTTTGACTTCTTTTCCATCACATAAAACAAGTCCATCTTCAGTTTTGATAGTGTCCATTGTAGGTTTAAATTTTCGTGTGATGTTTCGTACTCCTTGGTAGAGTTCTTTAGTTGTCTTATTGATAGAACAGTTTTCAATTCTCTGGCAATGTTCATTAAAATATTTTTCCTTATCTTGTCGCAATAATCTCTGAATTTTTGTATTTAGTTTTTTGTAAATTACTTTTTCAACTAGATTATTGATACCCTTTGATTTTAGGCATCTTCTTGTTTCAATTTCACTTCGTGTTTTTTCAGATATCCAGGGGGAATTTGTCTTTTTCTTTTTGGCGATAGTTTCTTAAGCAGTGCTCAGCAGGAGTTCTTTTCCTTCTTCCCACAACTCATTTGGTGTTTTATCATCTTCACATTGATTGAGTATTTCAAATTTGTTTGACACTGTAATTCTGTAATTGTTATCAAGAGTTTTGTAGTCGAGCTTTAGAGGTGGTGTTGGACGCTCCATCTTTTGAGTCTTATTTTAAAGTCGATAGTTAGTAGTTGGTGGTCACTGTTGCAGTCGGCACCAGGTCTTGTCTTGGCATTTTTTATGCAACTTTTCCATTTTTGGTTCAGCACAATGTAGTCAATTTGGTTGCGTGTTCTTTTGTCTGGGGAAAACCACGTGTACAAGTGTCTTGGGTGGTGTTGGAACAATGTATTGGCTATAACTAGATTATTTGTACTACAGAATTCAATAAAATCTTTACCTCTTTCATTTATATCTCCAAGGCCGAATTTTCCACAGGTGTCATTTTTTAGATAATTTTTTCCTACTTTGGCGTTGAGGTCTCCCATAATTACTTTTACATCTCTGTCAGGGATTGTGTCTATAGTATCTTGGAGAGAGTTATAAAAATTTTCCATTTCTTCATCACTTGCAATATTGGTTGGTGCGTAGCATTGTATAATACTAATGTTATGAGGTTTTGCTTGTATTCTGACTTTTAAAATGCGATCATTTATTGGGCTGTACCCAATTAGTGCATTTGCAGTTTTTTTCGTGAGAATCATAGCAATTCCGGGACTATAATTTCCTTCTTCTTTTCCCAAAAAAAGAACTGTCTTGTTTTCTTTAGTTTTGAAACTTCCATTACTTTTCCAATTGGTCTCACTTATTCCTAGTATTTGAATGTTGTATCTATCCATTTCGTTACAGACAGTATGTAATTTACCCATCTTTTCATTTTCCTTAAGTTCCACGTTCCGATTTTTAATGTTTTTCTTAATTGGACATGTTTTCTTTATCTTCTTTGTCTTCCAGATGCATGTTTAACATTGTCAGCCTGGTTGCCCACTGACTAACGCGCCCCTTGATAACCCACGCGACGGGCGATGTGGTATGAATTATCATTTCTGTATTTAATCATTGGTGTAGAGGTTTGTCAGGAGAAAATAAAAGTTGAGTGGAATCCCCCAGGCTCCTTCTCAACTCGCAGTCTCCAACTAACTAGGAGGAACTATCTCTGCCGCTTTAAAAGAGTTACGCCAGACATATTATTTGGTGAAACCAGTAATCAGTAGAACTGAAGGTGTTTTCACCAGATATCCACTGTCCTGCTGCCGACAGTTTCACCGCAACCCTGGTATAGAGAGCTAATAGGGTGCTATCCTTGTTCAAGGGAACCCCAAGGTGCAGTTTATTGTCTTATATTATATATAATATATATATATATATATATATATATATATATATATGTATTATATATATATATATATATTTTATATATGTATATATATATATATATATATATATATATATATATATAGGGCCGCGGTGGCCCATATATACTCCAGACTGTCACGACGGCAGTCTGAGTTCGAGGGTTCGAGTCACCGGCCGGCGCGTTGTTCCCTTGGGCAAGGAACTTCACCTCGATTGCCTACCTAGCCACTGGGTGGCCAAGCCAGCCCAAGTCAGTGCCGGGTAAATAGAGATGGTGACTCGATAAAAACACCGGGCGGAAGGCAATGGCAAACCACCGCTCTAAATTGCCAAGAAAAATCATGGACACATGATCGTCAAGGCCGCGGTGGCCGAATGGTTAGAGCGTCGGACTCAAGACTGTCACGACGGCAATCTGAGTTCGAAGGTTCGAGTCACCGGCCGGCGCGTTGTTCCCTAGGGCAAGGAACTTCACCTCGATTGCCTCCCTTGCCACTGGGTGGCCAAGCCAGCCCAAGTCAGTGCTGGTCCCAAGCCCGGATAAAATAGAGAGAATGATTACCTAAAAGGTAACATCGGCACTCTCCGTGGAAAGAAACTGAGGACCCTACCACGTACTCACTCCAAGAGCATCACAACGTGAAAACTGCAATTGAGTATCATGCTGTGACCACGGCGGCTCAGACATGAACCTACCGTTAAAAGAAGATGAATATATATATATATATATATATATATATATACTATTTTTATATAATATATGTATATATTGTGTATATAAAAAATATATATATATATGTATATGTGTGTGTGTGTGTTTGTGTGTGTGTGTGTGTATGTATATATATATATATATATATATATATATATACATATATATATACATATATATATATATATATATATATATATATATATATGTATGTATATATATATATATATATATGTGTGTGTGTGTGTGTGTGTGTATGTGTGTGTGTGTGTGTGTGTGTGTGTGTGTGTGTGTGAATGTGTGTGAGTGAGTGTGTGTGTGCGTGCGTGCGTGCGTTCGTGTTCGTGAATGGCAGTGTGCATACACGCATGTATATACAAGGCCGAGCTCGGGCCTCAGGAAGGGGAGGGAGAAGGCTAAAGAGCCTTGCTAAGCATCCCCGCGAAGCAGAAAAAGCGCTGCCTCGTGTTGATCAAATGCATTGCTTTCAGGAATCTAGATTAGAGAGACTTGGGTGTATAGATTAGCCCGAAACTTTTATTGGTTCTCATATGACTGATTGATAAAAATAGC
>NC_051421.1:21464582-21467082 GCF_015228065.2 Penaeus monodon | reverse complement strand
TAGAACATTAATTATTTGTCTTGAGGTTAATGGGTTTTACAGGTAATCACTCTTGTTTTAATCAATTTAATTATCATAAGGAATCATGTTTACCTTGGAATAATGGTTTCTTAGAATATGTTTATCCCGAAGAACTAAAACTATACGATTTCGAAAAAATATGTGTGTATATATATATAAAAATCTATTATATATATATATATATATATATATATGTATTATATTATGTATATATATATTATATTATATATATCTATATATATTATAAAATTATATATAAAATATTTATATATATATAATATTTATATATATAAAATATGTATATATATATATATATAATATATATATATTATAATATATATCAATTCCATTGTTTAAATTAGCTGCGCTGTGCTGATAACATTATTTAAAGGCATTGATGAATAGAACAAGAATGGAACAAAAATGATAACAGTGATGACAATAATTGCAGTTATATAAACGGCCATATAGGTAGCAATGGCCATTATGATAATGACCATGATTATAGTAGTAGCACTAATAATAAGAAAATAAGACTAGCAATATTGAAGATTACGCAATAGCCGTGACCGGAGTAGTAAAAGTGGCAAAAGTAGTGTTAGCGTATAGCAGTTGCGTCATTCCCCTTATCATAATCACTATCTTGGCCATTCTCCAGTAAAATCAAATTATCATCATAATAAGAATGACACAAAATGGCAATAATGAAACGGTAACTATGATAAAATAGTGAAGCTGATAGATCAAAAATATTACTTGCTGCTGATGTTGCAAAAAGATTATACTGATACAGCGTAAGAACTACTACCTTTGTTGCTACTACTGCCTCTACAACTACAACTATATCTGTTATTATTACTACTACTATAGTATTTATTACTATTAATTTAATAATAATAATTATAATAATAATAATAATAATAATAATAATATATAATGTAATAAAAATGATAATTATATTGATAATAGTAATAATAATTAATAATATAATAATAAAAAATAATAATAATAATAAATAAATAGTAATATGATAATAAATAATGATAATAATAATAATTATTATAATGATAATAATAATAATAATAACAAATGAAGAATCGAAACAAGCGACCTGCGACTTGGCTCCCCGATGTCAAGAAAAAAATCAAATTAAATTAGAACAGCGATGAATGAAGTCCGAGAAGGCAGAAACTGCAAAGCTGCAGCACGTGACAAAGAACAAGGCTTTTTGTTCAAGAAAAATTTAATCATTGCATGAAAGGATTGTTTGAAAACCAGCAGGAGTGTGTGGACCAAGGCTTTTTTCTCCTATCTTGGATGGCGGTGAAACCTAGGAAGATTTAAACAGTTAAATGTAATGTTATAGGGGTTACTGACAGGTATTTGTTTATCGGAATCAATTTATACACATCCAGAAACAGGTAAAACACCATTTTATGAGCAAAGGCAGGAAGAAAGGCATACAAAAATAATGAACACAAAAAATAATACTACACAGATAAATTTATATATCAGGGATATAACGTTCACGAATTCACTATTCGACGCTATCACATTTTATGCATCACCCTTCACTGTTTACAAATTTTCAAATACAAATTTTAAAATTCTCATGGTTCTTTATTATCTACCGTTTCACTTCACAAATCTTGACCAGCATCCACAGTCTCCATCTCTCTGGGTCTTTTTCATACTATGCCTGTAGTACAGCGTCTCGAAGAATAGCAGCCCATACATAAAACAAAACCAAAGACAATTTCTGACCATTGTTCCCATCTCCATGTGGAAATCAATGTAAATTATATTCTCCCAACCTAATTCGTATCTATGCAATATTCTAATAAGCAAATCTACAAATTGCTATATAAAGACATACCTTATTTTTTGATTAAAACGAAAATTGTCAGCAGCCGACATGACACTAGTCCCACAATCGGCCCACTACCTCTACTACGTCTAATATCATCACGACATTTAACCACCACGGACAGCGTTACACTAATTATGATGATAATGACGATGATAATGACGAGGATAATAATGATAATGATGATAATAATAATGATAATAATGATAATTTAATAGAAAGATAATTTTTAATGATAATAAGAGTAGGGATAATAATGATAATAATAATTTCCATAATGATAGTCGTAGTTATAATGATGATAGTGATACTGATAATAATAACAGTAATAATAGTGATAATAATGATATTAATGATGATAGTAACAGAATAGTAATAATAATGATAATGACGATAGAATATAGTAGTAATAATAATAATGGCAATGATAATAATGATAATAATGATGATGATGATGATGATGATGATGATGATGACGATGATGATGATGATGATGATGACGATGATGATGATGACAATGATGATGATGATGACGATGATGATGATGATGATGACGATGATGATGATGATGATGATTATGATGATGATGATGATGATGATGATGATAATGAT
>NC_051421.1:21454582-21459582 GCF_015228065.2 Penaeus monodon | reverse complement strand
TCACTACAAAAGCAGAATAGTCATAAAAATGATGATGAATGTAAAAGATCGCCCCTCTCCTCTTTTCCATTCCTCTCCCTCTCTCCCCTTTCTAAAGATATTACGCAGTGAAAAAAGATAGGCATTAATATATGTTCTCTTTTTTCAATTCATTGCCTCGCTCTCTTTCCTTCCCCCTCTTCCACCTCCTCCTTCGTTTCCCCCTTGCCCCATCTTCTTCCTCTTCCGCCTCTTCCCCCCTCCCTCTACCCTCCATCTCTTCTTCTTCTTCCTCCTCCTCCTCCCCCTTTGCACATCAATAATATTCATCCACACATTCCATTTTCTGGGCTGACAAAGGAGAAATTGTGATCCATGAATACTTAAGGCGACCTGACACTAACGAATTATTCACGCCGGCCGCTGGGAGAAGAGAGCCCCACTGGTGGTTATTGAAACATATGGTATCGTTGCGGTACCATGGCGGTGGTGGTAGTGGTGGTGTTGTGGTGGCATTCCCCGGTGTGTTTGGTGGCGTTTGGGCCGCGGGTGATTATGGAAGACACGGGCGTGTTTGCGAGTGTTTTTATTTATTTATTTACTTATTCTTAAGGTCAGTTTTCCTCGTGACTCTTGGTTCATCCGTTTTCTCTACAGAGAGGAGGTATGGAAAATGAGGAGAACGAAAATAAAGAATGAAAAATATCGGGAAGAGAGAGAAAAATGGAGACATAAAAAATGAGGATACGGAGTTAAAGGGAATTGTATATAGATATTAGAATCATCAGTGATATGAAATGAAACAAAAACAGAGGAAATGTACAGCGGTATTAATAGAAAGTTATAGAATAATCAGGCGTTTGTGTGTGAGCATGCTAGCATCAAAACAGGTATACACATATGTACACGCATGTACGTCAGATCACACAAACACTATAGGTTCACAAGATTAGGCTCCAAGGCAATAGGTCAACGAAAAAAAAGTAAGCATGGACTAATTCGCGTATGAATGCATATGCCTGTTAGACTATGGTAAAAGCAACAATAGTAAGAGTAAAGATGATAATGGCAACGACATAATCATAATGTTGACAATGATTATGTTAATAATAATAATAATAATAATAATAATAAATATTATTGTGATAATGAGGATAACAATAATATACGATATCATTATTATGATAATCCTGATTATATATGTTTATGTATATGTATATATATATATATACATGTATCATATATATATATATATATATATATATATATATATATATATATATATATATATATATATATATATACATATATACACACATAATGTATATGTGTGTATGTGTAGATATATATATATATATATATATATATATATATATATATATATATATATATATACATGTGTGTGTGTGTGTGTGTGTGTGTGTGTGTGTGTGTTTGTGTGTGTGTGTGCGTGCGTGCGTCTGTGTGTGTGTATGTAGAGTCATAGAGAGAAAGAGAGAGAAGGTTGAAAGGTGAAAAGCACATGCTCAATTTATAGTTTGAATTCAATCTTCCTTAGAATTTCAGCCAAAAGATAAGCAGCCTTTTATATCTTTAATAAAACATCGTGCTATTTTATTGATACCGTGCCACTGACCCGTGCTCTGTCGTCGTTTTCTTTTCGCCTTCTACTTCCGTTTTCTACCGTCTTTTATCTTCGTTTCCCGTTTTTCTTCGACGGTTTTAAGGGAATCTTCAGAATTTAACATATTATGAGGTAGGAATAATAAAAGGTACTCGACCTCTTCCCTGTATTATGAAGCAATGTCGATGAAATATGGATGAGTCCGGTTAACTTCTTCAAAAGGGTTCTTTCAGGTTAGAAGTTCGAGATATTTGTTTTTGTTTAAAGATTTGCAATTTCATCATCATTGTAAAGTATCTGATAACTCTAACCAATGCATTTAGAGATATGTAGAATGGTAATTCAGTTGTACGAATAATTACAATCAGTATAAAAAATACACTCTTTTCCACGGGACTGAGGGCCATTTCCTGAGATGTCTGCCATAAATACACGAGGGAGATCAGTGAGAGTGGTTTCCTGTTGGCTTTCGTGAGTGTTTTTTTTATTGAGACACTGTCTCTGGAAGGGTTGCCAGCCAAGGCCAAAGATTCCCCTCTACCCTTATGTCTACTTATCCCATAGATGGGACCCTGACAGGTGTTCAGTCTGGGTCGAAGTGGACCTGCGAGCAATAGCGGCGTAGAGGTGGCTCTATATTCCTCAGGACCAAGACCCCACTACCGGATACAATTTATACATATAAATGTGTGTGTATATGTATATATATATATATATATATATATATATATATATATATATATATATATATATATATATATATATATATATGCATATATATATATATATATATATATATTATATATAATATAGATATTATATATAATATATATATATATATTATATATATATATATATATATTATATATATATATATTTTATATTTTTTTTTTTTTTTTTTTTACAGCCATTCATTCCACTGCAGGACATAGGCCTTTCTCATTTCATTACTGAGAGGTTATTTGGTAGTGTACCCTTGCCTGACTGGTTGGCCTTCCTAATCAACCGCGGTTCGGCGCGATAACACTTGTGCCACGGCGGCGACTTCCCCTACGGCAATGCGTTTGACTTCTCGAGGCAATATGTCGTTTTCTCGCCGTGAGATCGGGGCTCAAGCCAGCAGTCTGTCATATATATATATATATATATATATATATATATATATATATATATATATATATATATATATATATTATATATATATATATATATATGCAAACACACACACACACACACACACACACACACACACACACACACACACACACACACACACACACACACACACAACATATTATATATATATATATATATATTTTATATATATATATATATATACATATATAATATATATATATATATATATATATGTATATATATAATATATATATATATATATATATATTATATATAATATATATATATATATATATATATACATATTTTAATATATATTTAATATGTATATATATATATATATATATATATATATATATATATATATATTCTTTTGGATGAGGAGGAGTGAGAGGAGGAGGAGGAGGAGGAGGAGAGGGGAGATCGGTCGTGACAGACTGTTGTCCACTTTCCGTTAAGATGGTGCTCAGTGCTGAACGTGTCCAATAACTCCCAACTTTTGAGATTTATAGCGATGAGAAGGACTTATAAATGCTCTGTGTTGTTGGCAGCGCTGAAGCAAGTGGCACGTCGGATGGACCGCAAGTTGAAGCAGTTTTCTGTTTTCTCTTTCCTCTTTCGTCTGTTTTTTTTGTTGTTGCTATGTATTCTTATTCATGTTTGTCTGTCTCTTTGTCTGCCCGTTTACGTGATCGTCTGATTTTTTATTTATGTGGCGGTGCCTACCTTTTCCCTTGGGAATTTTCCGTATTTTCTGCCTGTTTGTTCATTTCTCTGTATCTCTATCTCTCCCTCTCTCTATCTCTCTCTCTCTCTCTCTCTCTCTCTCTTCTCTCACTCTTTCTCTCTCTTCTCTCTTCTCTCTCTCTCTCTCTCTCTCTCTCTCTCTCTCTCTCTCTCTCTCTCTCTCTCTCTCTCTCTCTCTCTCTCTCTCTCTCTCTCTCTCTCTTTCTTTCTCAGCCATAAGAATGAAAGTAAACAAAAATAAAATCAGAAGAAAAGATAGGCTGGTTAAATTACACACCTGGAAAGGGTTGTTATTTAACTGGGGCTATATGTGGAGGTAATGCACTAAAAACTTTATAGGGAGTGCAACTTGAGATAGTCTTCCGAAGAGTGTAAATATACCTCTAACCTTATACACTCTTTAGCTTTAATGCAGTGCCTCACCTTTTCAAGTATTAAAATTGCGTGTAAACTCCATACTCTGTAATATTGAAAGAGCCTATGTCTTGATGCTTTAGAATTTTGTAGTAGAGATATTCTTAGATATATTCTGTCTCTGTGAAGGCAGAAGGTTGAGCAGGGAAGGCTATACTAGGTAAACAGATCCGTGATTGCAATAACATGTTATTGAGTTGAACATTTTGTGTTAGTGATCTTTGATTATGTGAGGGTATGGACGCATATACGCACACACACAATAACACACACACACGCACACACGCACGCACGCACACACACGCACTTACGCACGCACGCACGCATGCACATACACGCACGTACGCACGCAGCACACACACACACACACACGCACCTACATAAACACAAACACACACACTCTAATAACATCCCACCCTAAACGTTAAAAATAAATAAATAAATAAATAAGAATCCAAGCCAAATAAGTGACTTCCCTCCCTCCGTTCAAGTGTCCCCGCCACACAGCGAGAATCGTAGCGGCAGCGGTGACGGCGGCGGCGGCGGCGGCGGCGGTGGCGGCGGCGGGACACAGGCTTCTCTCTAATAATTGCACGTCACAACCGATGGCTGCGCTATCCATCCGGCCGCGAGAGTTTTTTCAAGCGGAACGGACGCCCAGATATTGATTTAGATTAGTCCACCTCCTCCGCCCTCATCATTACTATTGTGCCGAGGGGCGGGCGGCCGGGGGAGGGGAATGGGGTGGGGATGGGGGGGGCGGAATGATGTCAGGTGGAAAGAATGGTGGTTGTGTGTTGTTATGTGTTGTCAGATGGAGACGGTGGTGGTTGTGTTGCCAGATGAAGAAAATGGTGGCTGTGTGTTGTCAGCTGAGAGAATGGTGGCTATGTGTTGTCAGTTGAGAGAATGGTGGCTCTTTGTTGTCAGTTGAGAGAATGGTGGCCATGTGTTGTTAGTTGAGAGAATGGTGGCTCTTTGTTGTTAGTTGAGAGAATGGTGGCTATGTGTTGTCAGCTGAGAGAATGGTGGCTCTTTGTTGTCAGGTGAGAGAATGGTGGCTATGTGTTGTCAGTTGAGAGAATGGTGGCTATGTGTT
>NC_051421.1:21444582-21447082 GCF_015228065.2 Penaeus monodon | reverse complement strand
TTGGCTACCTGCTATTTTTGCAATATTCTTCATCTATCACTTGATCTGTCACTAGGGCAGGTGTAATATAATCAAATACTAACCATAGTATGTACGCTATAGACATCACTTTTACTAATCAAGTACTTGCCTCAGATGCATTATTAGTACCAGCTCCCTTCGAGGATGTCAATTTACATTTACATATTTGATTAATAGCCTCAACGTCTTTGCCTCTGATGGGAAACTTTGACCCAAGATATCTAAATGATTCTCCCCGATTAATTCTATTAGCATACGAACTAATTTACTTCTTTCCCCCCTTCACATTACATAACCTAAGCCCTGTTAAAAGACCTAGTTCCTAGGTTTATTGTACCCTGGCACTTCCATTCATAGCGTTTGCCCATAACGCTTTTGGTAAGTCCTAGAAGGAATCGATATCTCGTCAGCTGTTTGAAAAGAAAATTGAATTCCACTCATCAGGAAACAACACATTGAACACAAGACACGGGACTTCTCGTGTGTAGAAATAAGTTTTGGAATATCCGTCTGGGAAAGTTTTGAATTTATTAACTTAAAGCGGAGAACTTCTTCCCTATGGACAGAGTAAGGAAATAACCACTCAGCCACAAGGAGCGCAGGGTAGTCCCGTCGATTCCCTTGAAAGAAAAAGAAGAAATAATGGAATAAGGACAAGAAAATGGGACATACTATAACAGCTAAAACGCAACCTATTGTCATCCTATAAGAAAAGTATGTGCAAAATAAGTCATGCATAAAAGTCAAAACATACATGCACTCAAACGCAAATATTATTTCAAAACACAGATAAACTAACGTACGCTCAAAATTAGACACATACAACCGTACAAACGAAGTAAAAATCCATACATACAAGCGTATACACAAACGTACGTATGAACTCCTATACGCAAATGGAAATGCAATTTCCAATGCATACATGCATACAAACTCAAACGCACACACCACGTACACAAGCACTCATAGAGGCACTAACTAACACACTCAAGCAAACAATCGAACACAGAATGTAACTAAAACGGAGTAGTTATTCTGATTCTGTAATTATAACTTCAGAATTTAAAGGGACAATAAGTCATGCATATTCCATATCTAGTTAATTGCTTTACTTACTTGCACAATCCTTTATCATTATGAATATCATTATCATCAACATAATCATTATCATGATTATTCACAATATCATTATCATGATTATTCACAATATCATTATTATTCACAATACCATTATCAACAATTATTATTCACAATATCATTATCATCAATATCACCATCATTAACATTAACAACATCATTACTTTTATCCCCATCATCAATATTATCGTCACTGTCAATATCATCAATATTACTAGTCTTACTACCATTATCTCACTATCATCCTCTTCATTATCATGGTTATTAAAGAAAGGGTAAGGTACATAATCATCTGTTAGTGTTAGTGTGTCTTTCTGTTTGTAATGTCAGTTTGTCGCCTGAAAAGTTATTGGTAGGTTATGGAAACGTGTTAATGATAGAAACAATGAGGTTAGAATTTCCTGATTTCTGATAAAGCGTTCATGTTGATTAATACAGTAATATTACTGTTGTTTTTATCATTAATACCATTGTTATTATCATTATTATGATCAGTATCATTATTATTATCATTCCATTATTGTAATTATAGTCATTATCCTTATTAATATCAAAATCATTTTTATATTTATTTTTTTACCATTGCTATTATAATTATTATTATCAACAGTACTGTATTGTTCATATTATTATTATTATTATCATTGATAATATTATTATTTTTGTTATTATCATTAATATTGTTATTATCATTATCATTATCATTAACATTATCATTATCATTATCATTATTATAAATATCATTTCTATTATCATCATTATTATTACTATTATTGTTATCATCACTATTATAATCTTCATTATTAACATTATTTTTACCATTATAATAATTTTCATTTTTATTATTGCTATTGTCATTATTATTGTTAATGTTAATACTATTAACATTTTTACTATTTATTTCATTATTATCATCTTTATTATAATTAATCTTATTATTGTTGTTATTTTTATTATCATAATTACCATTATTGTTATTACTGTAATCATTACTATTATCATCAATATTATTGCCATTATTATTATAATTATTACTATCACTACTTTTATATTTTTGTACCATTATCAATGCAAACATTATTGTTATCATTATTGTTATTATAATTACTATTTTTATCACTACTACTGCTGCGGCTATCATTATTATTATCGTTATTATTATTATTATTATTATTATTATTATTAATATTATTATTATTATTATCATTGCTATTATTATTATTAATACAATCATCATTATTATCATTATTATGTTATTATTGTCATTATTATTATCATTTTTCTATTATCATTATCATTACTATCATTACTATTATTATTATTGTAATTGTTATCATCATTA
>NC_051421.1:21427082-21432082 GCF_015228065.2 Penaeus monodon | reverse complement strand
CCACAGATGTGAGTTTAGTGTAGAACGCCTCTTTTATGAGTTTCCAAACGTCGTAAGGAGTGTACATAGCAAATAAAAGACAAGAAGTCAAAAAGCATCCTTCAGTCTCGATGCCATAATACACTCGTCAACTGAAGTAACCTCTACTATCGAAGGTTGAAGTCGACTAAAGTGGCTATGGCTACTTCCTGGAGATAGTGACCATTGCTCCGGTTCGACCAGTTGTATTGATCTTGCCAGGGGTGGCAGCTGTAAGCAAGAAAACATGCAAGCACTTAATATTATCTAGGCTACCACACCATCGCTTCACATCACCTTGAGCATAAAGCACCCACACGTTTACAAATGCAGAAAGAGCTGTAAGGGAAGAAAAAGTCCCCACCAATGAAATATATAGGCGATCAGGACGTGGTAAGACGACGCAAATAGTATTCTCTCTGCTGCAGACCACCTCCTGCTAAAAGAAGTCCCAGCCCTTAAAACATCCTGGAGCCAAAAAATTTCAAAGGGCACAGATACACTCATGGTGATTGCTATGAAAAGAGATCCACGTTTGACAGCCCGGCAAATGAGGCAACTTTTATGGGCTGGAACTTCATTTGACCGAAAGGCTGGTGTTTTTTATACACATATAACCTTTTCAACATGCTGAAGTGTTCTCTAATCGACTGTCGTTCAGGATACAGATAACAAGGGACAATAGGAAACGATAGAAGTAGGTGGACGTACCCCTTGCAAACACTCTTTGTTTTTCCTAAACTGACAGGCCAGAAATATGAAGCAGGTGAGGGTCGCTACCCTGAGATGCCATGGCCCAAGAGGGAACCCAGCTACAGTTTGTGCCCTGGGATTACAAGAGACCGTAAAAAAAAACTGCAGCAGCGCTATATTTTCAAATCTGATGTTGCCCCTTTCGTTGTCAACTGCTACCGAAAGTGGAGGAGGAGGGGTTGTGAAAAATAAAGATAGAGGGATTTTAATTTAATTTACAATGTTCTTGCTCCACTGTTCACCATCTACATTCCTTCTCGGTTTTATTGATGTTCCACATATTATCACTGCTTCTACAATACTATAACTTTAATAATTTTTTCTCTGTCCATGCATTATTTTATGTAACCCTTCTTCCATAACAGTGTTGTCTAGCCTGTCCTACCGCGTACCCCTGAGGATTCACAGTTTTGTTCCAACAAAGAGTACGAGGGAAGACCATGAAAATCTACACATGCACACATGTAGACCTATATACACAAGCTGTACATCAGACAAAATGTACGTAACGTAAGAGCTTCAACACTTCCGCACTTAAATTCACGAGGATGTAATTATATATGTATACATATATATATATATGCATATATATACATATACATATATATATATATATATATATATATATATATATGTATGTATATATATGTACACACACAAATATACATGGGTATGTGACAAGTAAATAATTTACATGATAGCAATAATTTGCATAAAGTCGTATATCCTTTTCATTACTTACACTTGTCTAGTAGGAGTCTTTTTCATAACATTTTAAATAGATAAACAGAATGATAAATAGACAGATAGATAGATAAATAGACAGGCAAATTGTCAGCCACCCACACAGAGGGAGGAAGGAGGAGAGGGAGAGAGAAAGAGAAACAAACAGACAAATGGACAGAGAGAAAGAGAAAAAAAAGTGAGTGAACGGAAAGTATGCCTTTGCCCATCACAATCACATCTATCACAGACAAAATTCTGCCCTTAGCCACGTCCAGACTGGGTACCAGACCGGGACATTTTCTCAGCCCAGGCGTCGACTTCGATTAGATTCCCGGTAGAGCGAAAACCACTTCATTTGGTGTTCTGTCCCGGGCGGTTGAAGCTACAAAGATGTTAAATTTTATATATAATAATAAATAAGATGGACACACGTCGAATAGCGCATAGTATCGACATAGAGATTATGTAGGTCGCCACTTCCCCACGTAGTGACGGCCCTAGGATAGAATAGTTCAGAACAACTAAATAATCAGTTTTAGATCTTACACTAATATTCATCACTTAACCACATGTTTCATCCTCATGATTAATAGAATAACGACTAAAATGTTACAATTATAATTTCATACTTGATATTAAAGCCAACGTTCATTACCAACAATACAAACATCATCATTCGAACGTCGCAACTTCTTGACATTAGAAATTCAGTTCGAATAAATAAGTCAGTTGACCTAACAATCAAATCATCATCCACTGTCAGTGATGGTAATATGGAATAAATTCATTATTTATGTTATTATTATCACCATATCTAATAATAATATATGATATATATGTATACATGTTATCATTATGTTATTATTATCACTTATTATTCTTATTATTATTATTAGTTAGTACATTATATAGTTGTTATTATTAAATGATATTATACTTATACGTACTAATTAGATATTATTAGAATATACTATTATATAATAATAATATATATAATACTATATACATAATAATAATAATAATAATATAATAATAATAATAATAATATAATAATAATAATAATAATAATAAATAAATAATAATAATAATAATAATAACAATAATAATAAAAATAATAATAATAATAATAATGATGATGATGATGATGATGATGATGATGATGATGATGATGATGATGATGATGATGATGATGATGATGATGATGATGATGATGATGATGATAATAATAATGATAATAATAATAAAATAATAATAATAATAATAATAATAATAATAATAATAATAATAATAATAACAATAATAATGATAATAAAAATAATGCAAGGAACCAACTGCCGCTGAGCAGACGATGCTCTACGGAGAGGCAGTCTTCATTTGACCAATCCGCGCCGTAGACCTGGCCTCTTTAGGGTTTTGTAACTACGCTCAACTACTACGGTATTGCTTAAGGTGATCGATGTCAAAGTATTTGATGATTATCTGTAAGTTTAGAACAAAATGCTGACAGTGAACAATTTTGTTTAATATACTATATTACATCATATTTTAACTTCCGTCTATGAAAAAGCAACATATGTCATCTGAAAAAATATGCTGAAACAAATATAAAACTTTTACAGCAGACGAGAAAATTAATATCCTGAGTAAATCAGTATGTGAAAAATAAAAGTCATCATCATTTGTGACATGTTACACGTGTAACTCATAAATTGATGATATTTGGAAATTTCATGATCTGCTCTGGGAACCAAAGAAACTTTCAGATCAAGAAAATGCACATTTTTGCGATAGTGTCTGTCATCTGTCGACCGTTTACAGTATCACCGAGGCCTCGAACATGTAATTTTCATCATCCCTCTTACGATCTTTAGTGTATTGTCTACAGCTACTTCCTTCTTCCCCGTGCTTCAAATGTAAGTTCGTTAAGCAGGGATGCAATCGATCAGTATCACTGTCAGTTTCCTTGCATTGTCAGTATTATTATTGCTGTGTGTGTCGGTGTTTGTGTCGAAAAATGGTACCGACGGATATTCAAACCCGCTGAAATCCAGGCGCCAGTAAATGGTTGTGTTGCTCGTACTTACATTCTCGTCAGCATTTATCCCAGCCACGGAAGAAAAACATTATCACTATGACAACAGAACTGCATCTCTCTTAGTTATGCAGAGTCTCAGCATCACTTAAATATTGCTGCGCTTCCTTATTAATCAGAAATTAGTGCTTAAAGTCATTCATATCGGGTTTTTATTGATTCAAGATTTAAATGAGACATATTTTACGTTTTGAGGTTCAGTCTTTTACGCCCTTTTTCTTAAGTGAATATGGCAAAATAACTGATATGCAAGGTTTGTCCATAATTTTCATCTAGGAACTATGTCTGCTCAAGGGGTTCTTGACGATTAGATTGTATGCGTGTATTTGAATTCACATGGTTTTTGATATCGCCATTTTCACCCTGATCTTCTGTTTAAAGATAACGGCCTAGATTCGAGATGTTTAGTTTAGACGTCAACTTTCCCTAAAGTGTCACCAACCCACAGTAAATTCAACGTTTTATGAAAAGCACAAAAAGCACTGATAACGTCACAGAAGCACTTCAGCCTACGTACCCCTAGACCCCTGTTACTCCTCGCGTAAGCAGTCATCAACAGTAGTCTCTGTCTCTTCATCATTCTTTTACTCTCTTTCTCTCTTTATTTTTCCCTCTCATATGTTTATTTATTCTTAGTCTCTCTCTCTCTCTCTCTCTCTCTCTCTCTCTCTCTCTCTCTCTCTCTCTCTCTCTCTCTCTCTCTCTTTCTCGGTATGTGTGTGTGTGTGTGTGTGTGTGTGTGTGTGTGTGTGTGTGTGTGTGTGTGTGTGTGTGTGTGTGTGTGTGTGTGTGTGTGTGTGTGTGTGTGTGTGTGTGCTATTTATTCATTCATCCATTCTTTCTTTCTCTATATTTTTCTATTCTTCACATTTATTAAATCTCCTTGTTTCTCTCTTTTGCTCGTTCATGATCAGCTATTTCTCTCCATGCAGTTAGTCGCAGACATCATTAGCTTCCCAGTCAATGCTGGACCACCTGAATTTTCTAGTTCGTACTGATAGGATTCCACTTATTCTGCTGCACTTTAGCCACTTCTATTAAATCTTTATCGTCGTTCGTAAAACAAACTGCATCCGAAAAGACCTGATCTGAGAAAATATGAGCCGACTCCATATCAACACAACAGCAGCAGCAGTCAATCGCCTACTGTGACGTCATCAAGACTTCCCACGATTTTCTGGGATTAATTTTGGTTCAGTTGCCAGGTGCGCTTTCAAGGTGAGTTCTGTCAAGGATATGCCTGCAACGAAATGCAATTGTTGGTGAAAAGAATTAGATAATACTAAAGGAAAGATTTTGGAAAAATAAAACAGGGACTACCCATCCCCTTTAAATTATTTCGCACAGACTAAATTAATTATCTGTATCCTCCTGCGATGTTTCTTTCTTCCATGACATGAAGAATTTGAGT
>NC_051421.1:21418927-21421982 GCF_015228065.2 Penaeus monodon | reverse complement strand
CCGGCTTCTCTCTCCCATGTCTATCTGTCATTTCCTCCGTCTGTTCCGTGATTAACGAGCCTTGTAAGAAATGATAAGTCTGCCCCGGGCGATCATTTTTCTCGCCCCGGAGGAGGAGCGTCGGCGAGGTTTGCGTCGGGTCGAGGAGGAGGAGGAGGAGGAGGGGGTGGGGCGGGGTTGGGGTGGGGGGAGGGGAGAGAGAGGGGGAAGAGGGGGAGGAGGGAGGAGTTGGGGAGGAGTAGGAGGTGGGGTGGGGTTGGGGGTGGGGGGGAGGAGAGAGAGAGGGGGAGGAGGTGGGGGAAGAGGAGGAAGGAGGAGGGGATGGAGAAGGAGGAGGAGGAGGGGGAGGAGGTAGGAGGAGTTGGGGGAAGAGGAGTTGATGGTGGGGAAGAAGCTGAGGCTGGAGGAGGAGGATGTAAAGACGGTGGTGGTGGTGGTGGAGTAGGAGGAGGAGGAGACGGGTGAGAGGGAGGGGGGAGGAGGGAGAGAGGGAGGAAGGGAGGAGAGACGAAAGGAAAGGCAGAGAGAGGGTAAACAGAAGCTTGTGCTTTGCTTATCTCTTGCTTCCTATCTCTCCCTCTCTCCTTCCCGCACCTGTATGTATGTGTATGTTTGTAAATGCGTGCCCACACATACACAACACACACACACATAAATACATACATATATACATACATACATACATACATATATATATATATATATATATATATATATATATATATATATATATATATATATATATATATATGTGTGTGTGTGTGTGTGTGTGTGTGTGTGTGTGTGTGTGTGTGTATACATATATATACTCACACACACACACACACACACACACGCACACACACACACACACACACACACACACACACACACACACACACACACACACACACACAACACATACACACACGACACACACACACCAACCAACCAACAAACAAACACAAGGAAGCACAAACAAACACCAACGTTTAAAAACAGCAGCTTCCCTTGGCACCTTCCGCTGCCTCGTCCCTTCCTTCGCAGCTCTGTCTTTGCTCCGAAAATGCGACAAACGTCACGGAAATCTATAAAACCTTTCTCAGGCGAGATGATAGGAATTTCTGTCGGTCATCGGCCGTCCAGGAAAACTTTCTGTCGAGAAGAAACGTCACACGAATATTCAAAGTTGCCTTATTTTTCACTCCCGGCTTCTAGGATCACACGCGAGGGAACGTTCCTTTGCGTGGAATGAATGATATTTAGGGAACGTTCCTTTGCGTGGAATGAATAATATTTAGGGAACGTTCCTTTGCGTGGAATGAATCATCATTAGGGGACGTTCCTTTGCCTGGAATGAATCATATTTAGGGAACGTTCCTTTGCGTGGAATGAATAATATTTAGGGAACGTTCCTTTGCGTGGAATGAATCATTATTAGGGAACGTTTCTTTGAGTGGAATGAATAATATTTAGGGACCGTTCCTCTGCGTGGAATGAATAATATTTACTTTCTGGGTTTGTAACGACGTTTTTTGGGGCTTATTTATATTTTATTATGATTTAATAACGTTTACTGAGGTATGTAAATATATATAGGCAACTCCATCCCATATCCAGAAATCAGCGCGAGAGGGTTGAGGAGGCTTGATGTGCTGTAATATCTTTAAATGTGAATGTAAACAAAAATTACAAACAGATACATATATGAACAGATGAGCAATAATAAAAAAAATGAATGCCTCCAGATCTGATATGTGTTTAAACTGTAAATCCTGCATAAATCCTATTTGTGGATATTACTACTACCGTACAGGATGGTTCTATTTCAGCTCATGTCTATTTATCTATTTGAGTATCTACCGGTCACTCTAGTTCCACTTAGTTGTTAAATAGGTTGCCCTCTAATAGGAAAGCAAATGTCCAGAATTCTGCATGATTAATGACGGATCAACATGCTGCCCAAGAAGGAAAGTAGGAAGGAGTCTTCACTATAGCGTCATGATTGCTCTTGCATCTTTCATCCTGTTTTATTTTGTTACCCTTTTTCATGATTATTTTGCTTCATTTTTATCATTGCTGCTGTTGTTTAGATGATCATCATTACTGTTATTGTGATCGAGCGTTATGGAAGCAGATGGTAGGAATATGTCTTTACTGAAATTGGAACTGCTATCAATTATATATTTGTGGTAGAATTATGCATTTAGGATGTTTTTATCTGAAAAAGCAATCAGCTGAAATTCTCTCTCTGTCTATCTATTTATCTATCTATCCATCTATTTATTTATTTCTATATATCTATTTATTTTTCTATCTCTACCTATCTATTTCTGCCTATCTATCTATATATCTCTTTCTATTTGTCTATATGTCTATCTATCTATCTATCTGTCTCTCTCTAGTTATCTATTTATCTGTCTCTAGCTATCTATCCATCTACCTATCTATTCCCTGATAAGTGTAATAAATATGAGAGAGAGAGAGAGAGAGAGAGAGAGAGAGAGAGAGAGAGAGAGAGAGAGAGAGAGAGAGAGAGAAAGAAAGAAAGACAGGCAGACAGACAGACAGAGAAAGAGAGAGAAACAGAGAAACAGAGATATATAGATAGATGGATTTAGAGAGAAAGAGAGAGAGAGAGAATCAATATACGAAAACTTTTATAATCTTTGGTGTGCAAGACGATCCCTTGATCAGCAACCTTGCAATGATAATCACAGATGTTGTTTGATGTTGCGTCCACGTGTCGCTTGTCATGTGCGCGAGGCAAGTACCGGTTTAATGATGTTGATTTTTGCAACAGAAGGAAGCTTCAAGAATCTTTATTTCTATTGACAGGTGGCCATGAATCACTGGACATTTAATAGGTGAAATCAACTTATGTATATTATGTATATGCTATATATTTGTCTAAATCTTATCTTTATTATTATTGTTACTATTACTATTACTATCAAAATTATTGTTATTGTTTGGTTATTATTATTATCATAATCATTATTATTATTATTATTATTATTATTATTATTATTATTATTATTATTATTTTATTATTATTATTATTATTATTATTATT
>NC_051421.1:21366427-21373927 GCF_015228065.2 Penaeus monodon | reverse complement strand
AAGCCACAAATTTCACAATTATGTGTACCCCTAAGGCATGGGGGCGAGGCCCTGTATTTTAATCAGAGGACAATGAGTATATAAATATTTTAATTTCCTTACAAATCCGTGAGTAATTCTCTTAAATCCTTTAACTCCGATTGACACAGAAGAGTAAGTTTTGCCTCGAGATGAGCACCGATCCCAGTGGCTCCCGGAGAAAACGTCTGCTCCCTGCCTTGCGCTAGCCTCGGAGAATGTAAACAAACCAGCTTCAAGGTAGTGAGTTTTTTTGTTTTTTTTTGTCGGACATTTTGCTTGAGTCTGAGTTTGTGACTCGAGTGATTTTCTTGTTTTCAAAACTATGCCCGAACGCTCTGACATTTCAGAATGGTCTTCGTAACTGGCAAATGACTGGTAATGCTGATATTATAGAAAGTTGTTTGTTTATTTGAGTAATATCCACCTTCTACATTATGACTTTTCTTTTTTTTATTACTCTTAAATTAATTTTTACTACCAAAATTAGACACTACATGTGAGATTTTAACCCTTGTGAACAGGCCAATACAACCCTGTGTACCCCCGAAGAAAAAGTCCTCATTTCAACAGTTTATTCACATCCACCCCATCAACAGCCATAGGTAAAATGACAACTATATTTTGCCACAGATAAATTTAGTTAATGTCGTTGACCTCGCATGAACAGCAATTATATGAAGTCTATCCTCCATACCGATCACAGGGAAGGGATTTTCTCTCTAGGATGTTACCATGTAAACTGTCATTTTTTATTAAATGGAATAGAATAGAGAGCCAGTCCTTCTCCACGTTCGCGAATGACGATAAAAATATCAGAAGAACCTATCCTGTTTCCGTCAGCCAGCCCCAATTTTTATCGATGTACATGCGTTATTGGATTACTTGAAAGGTCCGTCGTGGAAAAGGACAGTGGAAAAGGTCATAGAACAGGCCAGGGAATAAGCAAGTGAAAAGGTGCAGATGGTGAGTAACATTCACATTGGGTTAAAAAAGTACGGAGTCCATTTAACCTATAGTTGTCTTAGCCATCCAGTATTCATTTATATTCATACATACCTTAAAAATTAAGTATGGTCGTCTCTCAGTTGACTGGCTGGTGGAAAGTCATATCAGGAATAAATTTTCTTTTAAGGAGTTAATAGTCTAGCCTTAGAATGTTTACATTTATCTTGAAGATGATTATGGTAGGTAATGGACAAGTAAAGTTCTGCATATAAAAGTATTCGTTTTCAGCATTTGTGTTTTGTTCGCCCTTAAGTAAATACAGTGTTAGAGTTTGTTCTTTCTAAAGACCATAGGTTAATTACTTCAGAAGGTACTACGCATGCTACCATATGATTCCCCTTATGATATACTCTTCCTGTTTTATTCAGATGCAATGTGAGAAAGTTCGAGAATAATTTAGCACACCGTCAGAGCTTTTAAGGTGACTCGGGTATTCAGTAAATAAAAAAATGTTTGTTTGTTTTTGTGCTGTGTCAGTTGAAACACAACATATGGTAGCTAGTGATGGCACAAGTTTTTAAAAACCTACCACTTCATAGATAAATATATATTTATCAATCGATTTATCTATTCATATCTATCTGCTAGCTAGTTCCTATCTCTGTCTGTCTATCCATAACTGTCTATGTTTATCTATCTATTTATCTATCTATCTATCTTTCTGTCTGTCTATCTACCTATCTATCTAATCAATCTATCTAATTTATCTATCATATATATATATATATATATATATATATATATATATATATATATATATATATATTATATATATATATTTGTGTGTGTGTGTGTGTGTGTGTGTGTGTGTGTGTGTGTGTGTGTGTGTGTGTGTGTGTGTGTGTGTGTGTGTGTGTGTCTGTCTACGAGTATATAATCCTGCTAGGTAGATGTCAGGTTACATTAGTTTATAATCCTTTTAACAATTGAATATTAGTTAATAAACAAGCTAACGAGTTTCCATATATAGTGCACAGACGAATTGATAATGGATATGAAAATGCTGTATAGCTAAATATCCCGCATTGTTTTATATGATAATAGTAACAATAATGATAATTATTTTTATTATTATCATTATCATTATTAGTGTTGCATTATAATGATAATAATAATGATAATAAATATCACCATCATCATCATCATCATCACCATCATCATCATCATCATCATCACCATCATCATCATCATCATCATCATCATCATCATCATCATAATAATAATAATAATAATAATAATAATAATAATAATAACAAAAACAACACCAACAATCATAATAATATTAAAACTAATAATCAATGAATGGAAATATTAGTTTACAGGAAAAATAGTAAAGGAAAATCAAAAGGAAAGACATTATATAACATCAAATATTGTATTGTTTTCAACCTTGACAGCGTGTTTTTTTTCCCAGATCGTAACACCACCCAGATTGCGATATTTATTTCTGTGTACACTTACTCAACTTCGAGTTATTCACAACAGTTTGTTGAGAAGTGTATTTTCAGAAGCAAGTATAGAAAATTAAATCAATGGACAGAGATAGAAACGTCTGCATCTACTGTTCCAAATCCTGGTGTTTGTTTATGAAGTAGATTTCTTAAGATTTGTGTTTCTTTAGACTATTTCCACTTGTACGTAAAAAAAAAAAGATAATTAAATCACAGCCTATATAGTTGTGAGTTCGAATGTTGCTCCAAGACAGCCGTACTAACATGGTGACGTCACAGTGTATGAGCTAGTTTGGTTTGTTACTTCAAAGGGTTAACGCTAATTAATGATTCTTCTTCTTTTAACGGTATGTTCATGTCTGAGCCGCCGTGGTCACAGCATGATACTTAATTGTAGTTTTCATGTTGTGATGTTCTTGGAGTGAGAGTACTTGGTAGGGTCCCCAGTTCCTTTCCACAGAGAGTGCCGGTGGTACCTTTTAGGTAATCATTCTCTCTATTTATCCGGGCTTGGGACCAGCACTTGACTTAGGCTGGCTTGGCCACCCAGTGGCTAGGTAGGCAATCAAGGTGAAGTTCCTTTGCTCAAGGGAACAACGCGGCGGTCGGTGACTCGAACCCTCGTATTCAGATTGCCGTCGTGACAGTCTTGAGTCCGACGCTCTAACCATTCGGCCACCGCGGCCTTGACGATCATGGGCTTTCCATGATTTTTCTTGGCAATTTAGAGCGGTGGTTTGCCATTGCCTTCCGCACGGTGTTTTATTTTGTTTGTTTTTTTTGTTTTTTTATCGAGTCACCATCTCTATTTACCCGGCATTGACTTGAGCTGGCTTGGCCACCCAGTGGCTAGGCAGGCAATCGAGGTGAAGTTCCTTGCCCAAGGGAAACAACGCGCCGGCCGGTGACTCGAACCCTCGAACTCAGATTACCGATGCGGTAATGCAGGAAATAATTACTAATCAAAATTTAAATAGCTGAAAAGATGAAGACGTTTGAACATACGTATATAGATCTAAGTGACTAACGCGTATTGATATTGGTCTAGGTCAACAGTTTCTTATCACTACATCTCTCTCTCTCTCTCTCTCTCTCTCTCTCTATATATATATATATATATATATATATATATATATATATATATATATATATATATATATATAAAGAGAAAGAGAGAGAGAGTGCGTGTGTGTGTGTAATAATTGTGTGTGTGTGTGTGTGTGTGTGTGTGTGTGTGTGTGTGTGTGTGTGTGTGTGTGTGTGTGTGTGTGTGTGTGTGTGTGTGTGTGTGTGTGTGTGTGTGTGCGTGCGCGTGTGTGTGTGTGTATGCGTCAGTGTGGTGTGTGTGTGTGTGTGTGTAATCATTGTGTGTGCGTGTGTGTGTGTGTGTATGCGTCAGTGTGTGTGTAATCATTGTGTGTGTGTGTGTGTGTGATTTTGATTTTCCTTTTTTATTATTGTTATTATTATCATTGTTATTGTTATTATCATTATTATTATTATCATTATAATAATAATAATAATAATTATTATTATTATTATTATTATTATTATTATTATTACTATTATTACCATTATCATTGTCATCTTTATTATCATCATTTAAGCTGAAGGCTTAAAAAAGAAATCCCCATACCTAAAAAAAAATAAATATGGCAGCAGAAAACCCGGGTCTGTTGAAGCCAAGACAAGAAAAAAAAAATCACTCGGACCTACTATGAAAAATTAAAAGTTACAAGTAAAAGGGAAAGAATACCAGCCAAGTTTATGATTAAAACCAGGATGGTGAAATTATTCAACAAAAATGTCCAGCTCCTAAGCAAAGAATGTTAGGTACGTCAGCACTTAACTTAACGGTGTGTTTTTATCACTGGGGATTAAACATAAACATCCGCTGACCGTCTTGACCAACTCTTTATTGTTCGAAAATTATCTTGTTTACATTGCCTCGGTGACGTCAGAGGCAAACATTTATAAAAATATTTCCATTAAACAAATATACTAAAAATATGCAAATAAAAATGTAAAAAAAGTCAAGTGAAAACATAAAAATGAAAATTATAGAAAAAGAAAGACGATGTGCTTAAAAGAAAGAATAAACGAAATGCATAAAACTCAAAATAAAAATTAAGTAAAACCGAGACCTTAAAAGTTTACAGAATGTTTAAAATACTAAAAAAGAATAAAAGCTACTAAAAATAGGTCCATACGAATGTCTCGGTATCAAATAATAAATAAAACAATTACAGAAAACCAGATAAAAAGGGGAAAACTAAAATAAAACAATAGAAACAAATAAAAACGAGAAAATCAGACAAAATAAAACAAAAGGAGAAAAGGGAACGCCAGCGACCAGTCCTCCAGCAGGGCAGCCACAGCGGGAGAGCGGAGAGGACGAGATGCAGCATCCAAGACCACCTTACCGTACATTATCATTATCATCATTATTATTGTTATTGTTGTTATTATCATTATCATTATTATTGTTATTATTATTATTATCATTATTGTTATTATTATTATTATTATCATTATTATTATTATCATTATCATTATCATTATTATTATTATTATTATTATTATTATTATCATTATCATTATCATTATCATTATCATTATTATTATTATTATTATTATTATTATTATTATTATTAATTTATACGAAAGTTTCCTTAGATCTGCTAATCAAAATCAAACACCGAGTCACTACCAGCGACCTAGGGTGATTGAAGTTTGAGGCAATGGAACATCAACGAAAACATGCAAAATATGCAGAACAACCACAAATCAAAACATCCAGTCAAATCAATTCACACACACAAAGAACACATCAGATTGATAATGCTCTTCTGAGAACATGTGCTGTGCTGTTTAAGACTATTTTTTGGATTTCTTCTAATTTTGGATTTCCTGGTATTTGCTCAAGAAACTTATCTGTACCTTTTTTTATAAGGCCAAGAGCTCCAATAACAACAGGCAAAGTTTTGTTTTTTAAATGCCACATCTTTTACACCTCTATTTCTAGGTCTTTATACTTTGATATCTTCTAGAACACTTTTGTTAGGACGTTTCTGTCTGAAGGGATGCTCATATCTATAAATAGGCAAGTGTTGTTTATTTTGTCCTTGATGACGATATCTGGACGATTTGCCTGTATAGTACGATCTGTGTGAATTGGAAAGTTCCACAAGATTGTAGCATCTTTGCCTTCAGTAACTGGCTCTTGATGGTGTTTGTACCATTTATCCTGTGTTCCGATAGAAAAGTGTTTGCAGATCTTCCAGTGCAGGTACTTGCCCACTCTGTCGTGTCGATTTTTATACTCATTCGGTGTTAATATTGAGCAACCAGATACAAGGTGATCAATTGTCTCAACCTTGTCTTCACAAAACCTACACTTTGAGTCATTGCCATTGTGCAAGATGTTAGCTTGATAGTTTCTAGTAAACAAACTTTGATCTTGGGCTGCAAGAATAAAACCCTCTGTTTCCCCTTTTAGTCCAGAGCTTCTAAGCCACTGATGGGCTGCAATTTCATCTACATCAGTGTGTTTGCTTCGAGTTGCAAACTGTCCGTGGAGAGGCTTTTCATGCCACCTAGATTTAAGTTTTTCTTGTCCGACCTTCTTTGCTTTTTGTTTTTTATGTTTAGCAGCCAGTGTTGGCAACATATGTTCGATATTTTCGCTCTGTATACCTAATTCCTGAGAAGATTTATTTGATTCCTTTACTATTGAGTGTAACGTTTTAGAGTTTTCATGTACTCTAACAAATTGAAGCATCCAATCGCTGGTTAGATCTAAGTATTGCAAGAGACCAATTGTTGTTGTTTTGTACGATAATTCCAACTGCATCATCCCCCTACCTCCTTTACTTCTAGGGATGTACAGACGGTCTACGTCTGATTTAGGGTGATACATTCTGTTGTATGTCAATTGCTTCCTAATTTTGGTGTCAATTTGTTTGAGTTCATGTAAGTTCCAGTCTATCACGTTAAAACTATATGTAACCACAGGTATTGCAAGAGTGTTGATTGCTGTTAGTTTGTTCTTTGAGTTTAATTCTGTTTTCAGGATTGACCTTCCTCTTCGGATGAATTCTGTACGTATTTTTTTCTTCATCTATGATTGTTGTATCCCATTTCCTTCGTTTATTCCTAGATATTTATAGGTTTCTTCCTGATCCAATTCTTATATTACGGTATCAATACTTAACTTTATATTGTCAGATGTCACTAGTTTTCCTTGCTTAAAGGTTGCTTTAGCACGCTTATCGAGACCAAACCTATGTCATCACTGAAATCTTTTACAGTTTTCAGCAACCTTTCCAATTCATTATCATTCTGAGCGTAAAGTTTCAAGTCACCCATATAGAATAAATGATTGATCTTTTTGTCCATGATCCTATATCCATACCCTGTGTTGTTAAGGAGCTGGGAGAGTGGGATAAGTGCCATACAGAATAAAAGAGGGGAAAAAGAGTCACCCTGGAAGATTCCGCATCTGATTCGCATGTTGTTTGAAATAAGAGTACCGTTCATGTGTTTGAAAGTAAGATTTATCTCCCATAATATCATGCTGTTTCGAAGAAAGTTGATTAAGACAGAAGAGACTTTGAGAATTTCCAAGGATTTCAAGATCCAAGAGTGTGGGACACTGCCAAAGGCTTTTTTATAGTCGATCCAAGCAGTACTTAGATGTCTGTGTTTAGTATGAGCATTTTCGAGAATCCTTTTATTTATGAGCAGTTGATCTTTACATCCGTATGATCCTCTGCAACATCCTTTTTGTTCGTTGGGAAAAATATTTTGTTCTTCCATGTGTCTGTAGGTTCTTTCATTTAAGATTGCGGTAAGTAATTTATAGGTGGTTGTTAAGCATGTAATGGGTCTGTAGTTTTTTGGGTTATCTGTTTCGTTACTTTTGGTCAAGAGATAAGTAGTCCCTTGACATAACCATTTAGATGTTAATTTAGGCTCCATCATAATTGAGTTAAAATTAGATGCTAATTTGGCATGCGCTGAA
>NC_051421.1:21353927-21361427 GCF_015228065.2 Penaeus monodon | reverse complement strand
GTGTGTGTGTGTGTGTGTGTGTGTGTGTGTGTGTGTGTGTGTGTGTGTGTGTGTGTGTGTGTGTGTGTGTGTGTGTGTGTGTGTATGTATATATATGAGGCCGCGGTGGCCGAATGGTTAGAGCGTCGGACTCAAGACTGTCACGACGGCAATCTGAGTTCGAGGGTTCGAGTCACCGACCGCCGCGTTGTTTCCCTTGGGCAAGGAACTTCACCTTGATTGCCTGCCTAGCCACTGGGTGGCCAAGCCAGCTCAAGTCAGTGCCGGGTAAATAGAGATGGTGACTCGATAAAAAAAACACCGGGCGGAAGGCAATAGCAAACCACCGCTCTAAAATTGCTAAGAAAAAATCATGGAAGCCCATGATCGTCAAGGCCGCGGTGGCCGAATGGTTAGAGCATCGGATTCAAGACTGTCACGACGGCAATCTGAATTCGAGGGTTCGAGTCACCGACCGCCGCGTTGTTCCCTTGGGCAGGGAACTTCGCCTTGATTCCCTGCCTAGCCACTGGGTGGCCAAGCCAGCCCAGGTCAAGTGCTGGTCCTGGGCCCGGATAAATGGAGAGAATGATTACCTGAAGGGTACCACCGGCACTCTCCGTGGAAAGGAACTGGGGACCCTACCACGTACTCACTCCAAGAGCATCACAACATGAAAACTACAATTAAGTATCATGCTGTGACCACGGCGGCTCAGATATGAACCTACCGTTAAAAGAAGATGTATATATATATACAATAATAATAATAATAATAATAATAACAATAATATAATGATAATAATAATAATGATAATAACAACAACAACAATAATAATGATGACAATAATAATAATAATAATAATAATAATAATAATAATAATAATAATAATAATAATCATTAATAAGCATATGTATGTTCTTTTTTTTCAGGGACCTCACTGAATCAAACATTTTTCAGCAGGTTTCAGACAGGTTTGACCGCGGAAGGACTTCCATGTGGTTTTGGTCATTGAACCACTTTGTAACTGCCTTCGACGTGTGAATTGGGCAGTTATCCTGCACGAATACGATTCAAAATGTGTGTCTAAGTTGAATATCCCTTCTGCTTCGGCGAGCTCACCAACATAGATAGAAAATCAAGACAGACAATATGACGTATAGGGTACAATCATGTATAAACATATGTGTATCAAAATTTGAACTAAATTCATGAACTGAAAAAGGTTGATTACATTCACACCTGTTATCTCTCATCCAGCAGTGGAGCTTCCCATGCGCTCTCCACATACTGCTGGATGAACTGGAGGCGATGTTGGCAATGTCGTTTGTTCAACCTCTCTTTGATAACGTTCTGGAATGAATCCCATCGGCATGTAGTCATTTTCTTCACCGTGTTAGTAGATCTTTATATGGATTTTAGCTGCCTTGGTAACGAGGCATCCGGAACGAGGGCGGTCGTTCAGGGTGCCCTCCTCTTCCACCTCCCAGCCTCGTTTTCACCTTAATATTTCGTATATGTCATTGTATGAAAATTGGACATATTTTCTTTCTTATTTAGCATGTTTTTGGATTAGCTGCGAAATTTATATTCAGCAATGTATGCATATTCATTATCATAAAGTGTGTCACCTATACGATTTTGTGTTTTATTTTCTAACTGGTTCTTCCTTCTTCAAACTACTCAAGCTCTTCGTGAATACTATTTACATAATACTATTTACGCTATGTTTATATGGAAGAAGTTGACAGATGTACAAAAGTGGAACCCAGCAAGTGTACTGAAATATAATTCTGTAATTGCCCTTTGTATCCCCAATAACGTGGTTGTTTCCCCGTCCTCCCTTTGCCCTTCTTAGAGCGGGGATGCGAAGGGGCGATAGTATTAATACGTGTCATGACCGATGAAAATGAGGTGAATTTTAACTTGATCAGGAAACGATTTGTATTCCTATCATAGAGACAGATGAGAAAAAGATACATAAATTGGTAGAAAGGAAAAGAGAGAGAGAGAATAAAGAGCATGTACACGTACAAACACACACACACACACACGCACGCGCGCGCGCGCAAACTCATTCACGCACCAAGAAATTAAAGTAATTAGTAGTTAATGCAAAAAATGTTGAATTTAAATACATAATTTGCTTTCTACTTCCGACCGATAGCGGTGGCGGAATGGATACGGTCGCTGCTTCCCAAGCCAAGTGGATAATCTTCTACGTAAGCGCTGTTGATTTCTTTTATGGTCTTTTCACTTGCCTTTTCACAGAATTGCACGTAAATAAATGTATCCTTCTGGTTCTATCGGATTTTTATTGGTCTGTCTGTCATACAACTTGAGTCATATCTCTTGTTTCTACCTTATTTGGAAGTTCCCAAATAAGAGAAAATTCCGCTTCCTCCATTTTGTCTTCTTTTTCTGCCTTATTATTTCTTCTTTAATATGTTTATTGCCATGTTTTTTTTTTGTTTTTTTTGTTTTCTTGCTGTTGTATTACCATTTTCATTGACATTATCATTATTATAATCATTATCATTATTGTTGTTCTTGTTTTCCTTGTTGCTGTTATTTTTGTTGTAATTGTTATTACCATTGTTATAATTATTATTGTTATTTTGTTATTATTATCATCATCATTATTACCATTAACACTTTCGTTACTATTATGTTCATTGTTATAATTATCGTTACTATTATCATATTTTCATGATAACTATCTTAATTATTGTTATTATTATCATTACAATTTCATTTCATATATCACGATCATTAATGATTTACTGATTAAAATCATTATCATTAATATAATCAATGCCTGTGATTATGAATATGATCGCTATTATTGTTATTTTCATTACCTGTATCATTACTATATCATGCGATTTTCAAATCACATCATATCAATGATCCAAAACCTTACAGATTTCGAAATGACGGCAGAATAACACTGTGATTATCATTATCATTATTATCATCAGTATTTTTCCGTTATCATTTCAATCTTCTCTTGAATATGATTTATCATCAGTGTTATTAGCAGTTATCATTACCACTGTAGTTACTGTTTTTATTATCAACGACACCCTTATGATTGTCACTATATTTTTGTTATTGTTACTCCTATTAACATCATAATCATCATTATTATTATTAGTAATTAGTAGGCCGCGGTGGCCGAGTGGTTAGAGCATCGGACTCAAGACTGTCAAGACGGCAATCTGAGTTCGAGGGTTCGAGTCACCGGCCGGTGCGTTGTTCCCTTGGGCAAGGAACTTCACTTCGACTGCCTACCTAGCCACTGGGTGGCCAAGCCACCCCAAGTCAGTGCCGGTCCTAGAACCGGGTAAATAGAGATGGTGACTCGATAAAAACACCACCGCTCTAAATTGCCAAGAAAATCATGGAAATCCATGATCGCAACGTCCTTGTAGGACAGGGCACTTGGGAAAAAAAAAAATCATAATTAGTGAAGTTACTACCACAGCTTCTACTTATCCATCTATCTATCTGCCTTAATTATCTATCAGTGTATGCAGCTATCTGTTTATCAGCTTATCTGCACTGAATACTTTTTTTCTACTATTCCTTCTTCTTCTTTCTCTCCTCTTCATTCCGTTTCTCCTTCTTGTCTTTTATCCATTTTCCTTATCCCTCTTTTCTTATTTTCCATTTATTCCTCTTTTTGCTTAATTTTCACTTTCTCTTGTGTGAATTTCTTCTTTTTTTCCGTTTTGACTAATTATTTTCCATCATTGCCATTATTATTTTTATTGCTGTCCTTGTTGGTCATGCCATTTATCAGCCTTATCATTATTATTATTACCATTATCATTATTATTATCATTATCAGTTATTACCATTATCATTATTATTATCATTATCAATTATTACCATTATTGCTTCAATTGTCATTATCATTATAATGATTTCAATTACTGTAATTATTGTCATTGTTGCAATCATTATAATTATTATTATAGCTGCAGTTACTATTATTATAATTATTGTAATGATTATCATATTTGCATTATTAGTGTTATCTTTTTTGATGTTATCAATATTATTGTTTTTGTTATCATTGCCATCATTATCATTATCAAGACTTGCATTATTACTATGAAAACCATGTTAAAAGTAACGGTATTTGTTATTATCGTTACTATTTTCATGATTTACATAATGACCACAAGTCATTATCATTATTATTTTCACTATTTCATTACGAGCATCGTCACTATTATTATGATTATTAATAATGTCATAATCAACAGCAGCATCATTATCATGATCAATTATCAACATTATTATTATTATTACTATCATTTATAATATTAATGTTGCTACCATTATCATCGTATAAAAAGTATGATTATTACCCTGTTCTTATTATGTTAACTTTCCAATAATACGCTACAAAATCCAAATTATCACCATTTCATTCCCTATCACTTTTATTCTCTCAAGACAAAATGAGAAAAATAGATTCGTCATAGTTGCGAATATTTTGTTTATCGTTCTGAAAGTTATTGGATTATTATGGTGATGATTATTTGTATCATTATCGTTAATTTTCTTTCCCGTTATGTTTTAATTTCTCGCCCTGCATTATTGCTATTGTTATCATCACTATCGTTTTTATTATGTATGTTATTATTCTTTATTATTATCACTACTATTATTGTTATTGTTCTGTTGATGATGTTTTTATTATTACTATCATCATTATCATTATCATTATCATTATTACTGTTATGATTATTATTATCATTATTATTATTGAATTATTTTTTATTACCATTATTATTATTGTAATTATTTTTTTGTTATCATTATTATTAGTACTGCTGATATGATAATTAATATTGTTGTTATTATCACTATTATTATTGTTAATATCATCATCATTATTATAAGCCTACTTTCCTTTTATCTATAATTCTATCATCATCTTCACCATACTACTGTCACATACCATTTCTGTTGTTGTTAAAATCTTCACCACTATCGTTATAACCTTTTGAACCCTTTCATGTTTTATTATAACGTAGCATATTTTCTGTTTATTGAATTATTATATATTTGTATTTTTAATATAATTTATTTTAAAGCACATGCATAGGTAGTCGGCTCTTTTGCCTTTTGATATCCACCCTATTAGCTGCTTCATTTGAAACAAGCAAGCACGTATTTTCTAGCTCAGCTGTTCGACTGTAGATGCGTCTCCTCATAGAAACGCAAAAACTTACGCAAATGTGATTACGAAACTATGATCAGATTTCAGCAAAAGGTAAAGGGCAGTCAGAATCAAGGTCTATATAAGTACTTATATTATATAAGTACTTATACAGACCTCATCAAGGTCTATATAAGTACTTATATTATATAAGTACTTATACAGACCTTGTTCAGAATTATTATAATAAAAAAATACTGTTTCGTGACTCACCAAGTTTTCATTGACGCTACACGCACACACAATAATGATAATACACTCTAGCCCTACTGCAGTTTTGCTTTCAGTTGGTGTTTGATAATGAAGAATATAATGTAGCATATATTTACTATCACTCAAAAAAATCGGTTACTTCATTAGTTCGATTAGCCGCTACTAGATGATTTAGCTACGAGAAGTATTTACAGTGTCGCAGTGACTTTGCAGAAATTTTTCTTCGATTAAGCTGTCATACATAGATACAGCATGGAACGTTTCCGTATTTCAAGAAATACGCAGCTATAATTCTTGTGTTGAGAGAAGGGGGAAATGCGGCCTCTATTCCATAGGTGTCATTTTGATAAACATACATCACTTACTTAATGAAAATGAAAAATCAAATGGCTAACGCAGTTTCAAAAAATAGATATTTATATACTTATTGGTTATTTACCAATCACATTTTATCTTCAAACAGCCTAGGGTTTACATCGAAGTTGTATACCAGTGGGACAAAAGTGGGACCCAGCAAGTGTATTGAAATATAATTCCGAAAATGTACATATGTGTGTGTGTGTGTGTGTGTGTGTGTGTGTGTGTGTGTGTGTGTGTGTGTGTGTGTGTGTGTGTGTGTGTGTGTGTGTGTGTGTGTGTGTGTGTGTGTGTGTGTGTGTGTGATATGGAGAATGAAGTGTACACACACTAATATACGCGAGTAATATCGATAAATCCTCTATTGAA
Organism: Penaeus monodon; assembly: GCF_015228065.2. Lineage (NCBI taxonomy): Eukaryota > Metazoa > Arthropoda > Malacostraca > Decapoda > Penaeidae > Penaeus > Penaeus monodon. The sequence goes on along the minus strand of NC_051421.1, from coordinate 21,355,273 downwards.
GGGGTCTGTGGCTGCTGTGCTTTTTCTAAAGAGTCTGTCACCACCCTCTCTTGTGTTCACAGTAGGGTGGAGAGCAGGATCACAGCAATTTGTGACATTATGAAGCGTACTACTATTAAAACACTCGTACTACTAAAACAGTGCTAACAAACAGTACCGGAATACGTAAGTGACAAACATATTATTACCCCAAAATTTCAGGGGGAGAGAACAATGGAACCAGGAATGAAAGGAAACAGAAGTGGGGACCGTAATCTAACTTTATTTAGATATATTCCAATGTGTTTGGAGAGTTGCAAGTATATTTTGTAGTTACCCGTCAATTAAAAGAACGAAAGTTTGTAAAAGAAAACCTAACTTTAGGTATAACTATTCTATATTTCAGTAGAATCTTCGCTCTGTCTTATACACCAAATCAATATTAAAGTAGATATTCAAAATACCTCTACATGATCAATCACAATGATAGTGGTATCAATAGATTCCTCGCACTCTCTACTGTCCATTTATATAAAAATCATACGGTAACCACTTCTAAAGCCCACGATCGGAACCTTAAGGCTCCGTTGGCAGGGTAGGGTATGGATGATCCAAGAAATTACAGGGTAAAATATTAATATTATACAGAAAATTGATCAGTACATAGTCAGATGAAGGGGTTGTGCCTATTGCAACTCCCCCCAGTACTCGCCTTGGACAGCAAGGAATCCACCCCGAATGTACGGATAGAGTGTAAGGTAAACTCGGCATCGGTCGCTCTCGCATGTCGGTCGTACGTTTTCCGTTCCTGGAGTTGATCGGGGGGGAGAAGCGTTATAGAGGGTATTAATCAGTATAGTGATAATATATGTATATAATTATTACAGTGACGCATTTCGTGTGTATTCTTCACATTTTGCCCCGCAATTTCCCTATTACCTTTCATGCCCTTCCCTGCCCTGTTATCGGGGTCAAGAATGTGGGGCAAATGTCCTACATATCTGGGTAGTATAGGGTGATAAGAATCCATCGTTACCGCTGTCGTCGTGATCGGTCATGCGAAGGTATTCTGAACAGTTACCATATAAGAATGAGAGTAATAGTTCTTTCTCTAACAGACGTTTCTATTGGGTTGAAATTATTTGAAAATAGCTTTCCATTTGCTTGTGTTTTGCAGTTCTGCTGGCTTGGGCAGTTGCCACCCAAGAGTATGATTGCCCTCTTCAAGGTCTGGCTTGACACCCCACCCCAAGGGATAATCTTAGCAAATTTGAACTTTCCTTGTTCCATCAGTGATGTCACTCCTGGTATTATTATTATCATTATTGTTGTTGTTGTTGTTACTATTTTTATTATTATCTTTACTC
>NC_051421.1:21301427-21303927 GCF_015228065.2 Penaeus monodon | reverse complement strand
AGAAAGACGAGTAAGAACACATAAACGTAGAGTAAAAACGTAAAATTACTGTAATTCATTTTATGAAGAACATAAGAGTCTGAATTCCCCCCCCCCCATGCATTACATCCTCCTTTATTACCCATTTCAAACCCACTTCATCTCTTCCGTGCCCATAATCTCACGCCCATACCACGCCCCTCCTGTCTCTCTGGCGCCCTTCCTTGCGTCGAAACGAGACAAGCGCCCCCAACGAACTTCCTGAAACCTGGCAGCCTCTCTCCACTCCCCCCCCCCTTTCCCTCAAATCCCTCCCTCATCCCTGATTTCTTCCTTACTCTCTATTCTCTCCCTTTCTCCTCACGCCTCTCCTCTCCCCACTTATCCCTGATTCTCTCTCTCCTCCCGTATATCCTCCTCATTCTCCACTCTCCCTCTCTTCCCTCCTCCATTCCTCTTTGCCTACTTCCCTCCCCCTTTCTTCTTTCTTACTCTCATTTCTCCCTTGTTCCCTTCCCTCTTTCCTCTCTCTCTCTATCATAACTCTCCCTCCCTCCTTCTCTTCCTTCCTTTATCCCTTTCCCTTCTCCACTTTCCCCCTCCCCTATTGCTCAATATTTGTCCTCCTTCTTCCTCCTTTATCTTCCCCTCCTCTTCCCTCTTACCTTTTCTTCCTTCATGTCATTTCTCCTCCCCTTTCCTTCTCCCTTTCCTTCTCCATCCTTCCTCCTCCTCCTTTCTACTCTCCCTTCTTCTTTCCCTTTCCTCCTCCCTAGCCCTTTCCCCCTACCTTCCCTCCTCCTCGCCCCTCTTTCCTGTTCCACCTCCCCCCTCCCCTTCCGTTCCCTCCATCCCCCTCCCCTTTCCAAAACTTCTTTCCCCTTTTCTTCCCTCTTCCCCATACACCGCCCCCTTCTTCCTACCCCACCCTTTTCCCCTTACAGCACCCCCTCCCCTTACCCGACCCATTCCCCTCTACTCCACACCTTTCCCCCACCCTTTTCCCCCAACCGCACCCTCTCCCCCCGCCCCTCCCCTTCCCTGCCACCTGTCGCCCACCTCAAGAAAAGCCCTCAGGCGGGGAACCAAGAAAATCAATCTCGCTCCGCCGGTGGAACGATCGCCGGGCCCTGAATCCGGAAGCCGAAAATTTCGCCCGCGTGGAGCACCTCTTGACCTCGCTTCACGTCAGGTCGATTGTGTGGCGACGGGCGCCCTCGCTGGACTTCGATTAGCCGCATTTTTTCCCCTGTTTCTTCGGTTGTTTTCTTTCCTCCTTTTATTTTGTTTTCTCTTCTTCTTCTTTCTTTCTTTTTTTTTCGGGGGGAGGTATCCAATTTCAGTCTTCGGTCGATGTTTTTTTTGTTTTTGCTTTTGTTTTTCGAAGCACGATGGAGCTTTAAATTTGTTTAGAACTTCGAGAGTTTGTTTGTATTGAGTGTATAACGTAGCGGGAGCGATCAGCTGATTCGTTGCTGCGGTGAACTTCTTTATTTTTGTGTCTCTTTATCTATATTCTATCTTCTTCTTTTTATCATATGACGAAATTAATAAGTATTTATCCTTTTTTTTCTCCTTCTTTTCCCTGGTGTTCATTTTCCGATTCTTCATTTCCTCCGGTGACAAGCTTTTACGTAAAAGTTTAATCAGAGATAAACGGGGGAAGTGACCGCGGGGGAAAAAAGGCAGAAAGAGGAAATTAGCAAAACCAAAGCGTGAATTAGGGTGGAGATTGAATCGGCTTTCGCGTCGCTTCAGCAGGAGTGACGTCACAGGTAGGGGGAGGGGGGAGGGAGGGGGGAGATGGGAAGGGGGGAGGAGGGGGAGGGGGAGGGGAAGGGGAGAAGGGGGAAGGGGGAGGGGAAGAAGGGGAAGGGTGAGGGGGAAGAAGAAGGGGAAGAAGAGAGAGAGAGAGAGAGAGAGAGAGTGGACGGAAGGGCAATTTGGAAAGGGAAGGGAAGGGGAGAGGGCAAGGGAGGGGAAAGAGGAGGAAGGGGAAGGGGTGAAGGGGAGAGAGAGGGTGGAGTGGAGAGGAGAAGGGTAGGGGGAAGGGGGAGGGGGAGGGGGGAGGGGGAGGGGGGCGAGGGGGAGGGGGCGAGGGGGGAGGGGGCGAGGGGGGAGGGGGCGAGGGGGAGGGGGCGAGGGGGAGGGGCGAGGGGGAGGGGGCGAGGGGGAGGGGGCGAGGGGGAGGGGGGAAAGATTAAGGTAACAGCAAACACAACGGGATTATGGCTACAAATATTTTATGTTTTTGCCCACCTCTTCCCTTTTTGGCAACTGCAAAAATGCGAAATGATAAAATTTATTAATCACAAATGTAATTTATTTTTCAATGATAGCAATGAAATTAAATCATATTGCTTACGTCTATTGCAAAGATACATTATTGGCATATGATTTTTTTTATGATTCATAAGAAATTGATAAGATATTTATTTTAGCATGTATACCTAATCGATATTTAATACATACATTATTTGCGCATACATGCATACAGTCATACATACATACATACATACAT
>NC_051421.1:21293927-21296427 GCF_015228065.2 Penaeus monodon | reverse complement strand
CCCCGGCCTGAGTTTTCCTAAAATACCATTTCATCCCCGCGATCGGTCGGCATATAAAATAGGGCAGGGAACTCCTACTCCCAGACCCAACCACTCCCCCTACCCACGCGCCTTCCCCTATTCCCCACCTTTACCCCCTCCTCTATTCCCTGGATCTTTCCTCCCCTTCGCCGATATGTGCAGCCCCCTTTCCCCATGCCCGATGCTGAAGCCCACTACACGCTCTCCCCACTCACCCACCTCACTTCCACCTCCCCTACCCTTATTCCCCCATCCCAGCCCCCTCTCCCCACTCTCTCATTCCACTCCCCTCTCCCTATTCCCCTCTCCCCACTCCCCTACATCATTCTCCTCTCCCTCCTCCTCCACCCCACTTCCCTCTCCCCACTCCCCTCACCCCCACCCCACTCCCCCACCCCACGAGCGGAAGCCACTTGGAACTTCCCCGGCGAGCAAGCACAAGCATTACCCCGAGATGGCAAAATCTCCGTGGCCGTTTGAGCTTCAGTTCTTGTTTGTTCATATAATGCGTTTTGCCGGATTCCTGTTTTTTTTTTTGTTTTTTTTTTTGTTTTTTTTTGGGGGGGGTCTCTTTTGTTTTTTATCATGTTTCCTTTTCCCTTCTTTTTATTTCGTTAATTAACTTTCTTTCATTCTCTTTACGTCTTTTCTTTTTGTCCTTTCTCTTTCTATTCTCTTTACTCTTTCTCTGCCTGTTACCTCTTTTATTGTCCATCCGTTATTATTTATTTATTTCTGCTTCTACTCTTTTCTGTTGTATCATTGTATTAATTATATTATTTATCTGATCAGTATCTATCTATATATGTATGTATGTGCGTGTGTGTGTTTTTGTGCTTGTGTTTGTTTGTGTGTGTGTGTGTGTGTGTGTGTGTGTGTTTGTGTGCGTGTGTTGTGTGTGTGTGTGTGTGTGTGTGTGTTATGTATTTCGATGTGTTGAGTGCGGATGCGGTAGTTGCATGTGTGTCGTGTCTTATGTCTGTGATGGAACTTATCGAGTACCATGCTGCATTCAGATGTGGCTCGTGAATTATCTTTGAAAATTCCTGCTAAAGATGGAATATTGATTTCGCAGATTTGATTTGCATACATACTCAGAGGTGTTATTATTTTCTATCATTAGCACAATGATCATTTATTCACCCAATGAATTATTGTTGTTGTCCTTGATATTTCTAAGATTGGGTCTATCATTTTGATTTTTATCGCTATCAGTAGCACCATCATTGCAATCTACATGATAGTTCTTCATTGTTTCTAAATCATCGACAACCAAGTCGGCCCTGGAATCTGTGATTATAATCTGATTAGAAACTCATTTGGTCATCATCCAAAACACTTCCCCTCTCGCTATCACCATTGCAACAAAAACAAAACTTCTTCTCTCGACATCACAGCGCGGAAAACAAAACAAAAACTTTCTCATCTCAGAGGAATTAAGTGCTAACAAGATACATCCCCCGTCACGAAAGATGAAGCCCCTCCATCTGTCACTCACTGATGTTTTTGTACGCCAAGTGTCCGGTCGATACGCGAGGAGTCCCTGCGGAGATGCGTAGCTGGCGGGGAAGAATTATGGGAATTATGATGTGTGAATGAGAGAGAGAGCGGGGTGGTAGGGGAAGGGAGAGAGTAAGGGAGATGGAGGGAGGGAGGGAGAGAGAGAGAGAAAGAGAGAAAGAGAGAGAGCGGGGGGTAGGGGAAGGGAGAGAGTAAGGGAGATGGAGGGAGGGAGGGAGAGAGAGAGAGAAAGAGAAGAGAGAGAGAGAGTGGGGGGGTAGGAGAAGAGGAGAGAGTAAGGAGAGATGGAGGGAGGGAGGGGAGAGAAGGAGAGGAGAAAGAGAGAGAGAGAGAGAGAGCGGGAGGGAGAGAGAGGAGGGAGGAGGGAGAGAGAGAGAAGAGAGAGAAGAGAGAGAGGAGGAGAAGGAGAGAGAGGAGAGAGGGAGGGGAGAGAGAGAGTTTTGGTATGGTTTGATACAATGGATATTCTTGGTGTGACATACTGTCTGCTTGATTTTGCTCACGTGTGTCAGAGAGAGAGAGACAGGCTGAGAGAAAGACAGAGAGACGGAGACAGCGTATGTGTGTGTGTGTGTGTTTGTGTGTGTGTGTGTTTGTGTGTGTGTGTGTGTTTGTGTGTGTGTGTGTAGGTTTGTGTGTAGGTGTGTGTGGTGTGTTTGTGAGTGTGTGTGTGTGTTTGTGAGTGGTGTGTGTGGTGTGTGTGGTGTGTGGTGGTGTGTGTGGTGTGTGGTGTGGTGTGATGTGTGTGAGTGAGGAGTGGAGTGGTGGTGTGTGTGTGTGTGTCCGCGCGTGCTCGTGTATGTGTGTATTCCTCACAAAACAAAAATCGCGAAGATTGGACAGAAGAAGCCAAGAAAATGTTAAAATCTTTCACTCCTTTTTTACGAATATTTTTATCTTCCTTTCCTTTTTTTTAATTCGCTGCAGCCTTTGTTTTAATTTGAGTTCAGGGAGATAT
>NC_051421.1:21281427-21283927 GCF_015228065.2 Penaeus monodon | reverse complement strand
CTCTCTCTCTCTCTCTCTCTCTCTCTCTTCTTCCACGAAAGATTTCCGGGCATTGGGAGTCTCTTAATTCTCTAGATACCTTTTAATTGTTATTTTTTTAATCTATTTTTCATTAATATTTGATTACAGACTTGTACTTTAGTTTAAAGAAAAAAAAGAAACTAAACCTCAAACCTTTTGTTCGTAACTAAAAAAGTACCAGGTCCTCATCCGTTTTCTATTATCGTTAACAATAACTTGCCGCAATTGGTTCCATTTCGTGTTCTCAATTCGCAGTTTTGTAAAAAATAGTCTCCCGTTTTCCAGCACTGAAGGGTGAGGAATGTGTCGTAACGCATTATACCTGGAATTAATTGTCTTAAAGAAGGTGAGTCCGGAATGACATAAAAAATTACAAATTGTATACACACAAACTAACACGCGAGTATAAATGTGTGTGTGTATGTGTGTGTGTGTGTGTGTGTGTGTATATATATATATGTATATATATATATATATATATATTATATATATATAGTATATATATATGTATATATATATAATGTATATATTATATATATATATATATATATATATATTATATATATATATATATATATATATATTGTGTGTGTGTGTGTGTGTGTGTGTGTGTGTGTGTGTGTGTGTGTGTGTGTGTGTGTGTGTGAGTGAGTGAGTGAGTTGTGTGTGTGTGTGTGTGTGTGTGTGTGTGTGTGTGTGTGTGTGCGGCGCGCGCGCGTGTGTGTGTGTGTGTGTATGTTGTGTATTATAGTATTTATATATATTATATATATATATATATACATATATATATATATACATATATATATACATATATATATATATATATATGATATATATACATATATGTATATATATATATATATATATATATATTATATATATATATATATAGTGTATACATATATATATAGTGTATACATATATCCGTTTCCTCTTTCTTGCTTTTCTCCTTCACTTGCCCTCTCCGCATCCCCTCCATCAAAACCTTTCTTTTTCGTCGGGAATAGCACACTTTATCTTTTAAACGAGGATGTCGCTCTCCCTTAAACGAATTCATCTCCTTCTGCTGTGCGCGCTGTCGACTTCCCACCCCGAGAAAACACACAACATGGGATCCTCTATGAAAAAGAGGTCAGGGAAATAATTCACCTTAATTTCAATGGACAGCCGACACGCCCTCCGCCCATCCGCCCTTCTCGCGCCCTCGAAAGGGTCTTCACACGTCTATTGTGTCTGATGTAAGGAACTCTATATGTGACTTCCTTGTATAAGTGTGTATTCATGTCCCCAGCCGAAAAGGGACCGCGAATGTAAATAACGCCATTACATACCGTTTTGGAACTTCCGCTGCTCTGCCCTCTACACTTCATTAAAATTCTATCACACGTGCAATTATCTTCCTTTTTTTGTACGCTTTCCCTTTTTTTTTCTTTCTTTCTTTCTTTCATGTCTCACGCTTTGTATTCAGGTACTTTAGGTCTTAATGAGTTTAACTTCAGCTCTGTGCAGTTTGCGATCATGTCTTTCGAGTTTGTAGATGGTTACCTCTTAACAGCCCGTATTTCGTCCCTAAAATAACCAGTTAAAAATGGACCAGTATAAAGCCCACATTTCTTCTGTAAAATAATCAGAAAAGAGAGAGAGAGAGAGAGAGAGAGAGAGAGAGAGAGAGAGAGAAGAGAGAGAGAGAGAGAGAGAGAGAGAAGAGAGAGAGAGAAAATAAGTAATGAAAAGCCACATTTCTTCTCCAAAATGATCAGTAAAAAGGCGGGGGAGGAATAAGGAACGTAAACCCACCTTTCCTCTCCAGAATAATCTGCAAAAAAGGCGAGAAAATATGGAACCAAAGCCCACCTTTCCTCTCCAAATTAATCCGCAAATAAAGGGGAAAAAAGAAAACGAAAGCCCACATGTCCCAGCCAAATGAAAGGCTCCCCTCCGAAAGCCCACATGTCCCAGCCAAATGAAAGGCTCCCCCCCGAAAGCCCACATGTCCCAGCCAAATGAAAGGCTCCCCTCCGAAAGCCTTTCCCCGGGAGCTGCCCATTCCCCTCTAAAAGCCCAAGCTTATTCCCACTTTGCTATCAATTACAACGCCGCTATCGAGCTCCCGGTGGATCCCTCGCCAATGCCACGCCTCTCTTTCTCTCTTTCTTTCTCTTTTCTCTCTCTTTCTCTTTCTCTCTCTTCCTCTTTCTCTCTTTCTTCCTCTTTCTCTCTCTTTTCTCTTTCTCTCTTTTCCTTTCTTTCTTTCTTCCTCTCTTACTATCTCTTTTCTCTCTCTCTCTCTCTCTCTCTCTCTCTCTCTCTCTCTCTCTCTCCTCTCTCTTCTCCTCTCTCTCTCTCTCTCACTCTCTCTTTTCCTTTCGTTCTTTCTTTCTCACTTTCTTTTTAAATTCCTTTCTCTCTTTCTTCCTTTTTTCTTTCTTTTTTCTCTCTTAATTCCTTCCTTCTGTTTCAGTATTTTCACTTTTTT
>NC_051421.1:21273927-21276427 GCF_015228065.2 Penaeus monodon | reverse complement strand
CAGCTCGAAGCGGGTACGGTAAACTGCGGCGTTATGGGCCATCACCTGCACGCGGGGGCGATCAGTCACTGCCACTGCAACGCAAATAGCATGATTGCCACTATAGGCCTATGCATCACTCTCTTATCTCCTCTCTTCTCCCCTCTCCTTCCTCCCCTTTCCCCCCTTCCGCGGCGTCCCCGGAGACGTAAAGAGAATGGAAGTTCGTGTTTGTAAAAAGGTGTACGTAAAAAGTATTTACGAGGCGCTTGCCTTTACGAAAGAACCAGCAACATTCGGGGGAAATGAGACCTTTCACTGGGGTTTAATGGGGTCTCTCTCTCTCTCTCTCGTGTGTGTGTGTGGGTGTGTGTGTGTGTGTGTGTGTGTGTGTGTGTGTGTGTGTGTGTGTGTGTGTGTGTGTGTGTGTGTTCTTCTCTCTCTCTCTCTCTCTCTCTCTCTCTCTCTCTCTCTCTCTCTCTCTCTCTCTCTCTCTCTCTCTCTCTCTCTCTCTCTCTCTCTCTCTCTCTTATTCTTATATGAAAGTGATGGTAGTAATAATAATGTTATTGGTGATAATAATGAAATTGGTGATAGTCGTGATAATGGTAATAATGATAATTATAATGATAGCAATTATAGTAAACATAGCTATAACAATAATGATGATACTACTAGTAATAACAGTGATAATGATAATAACAATAATAATTATGAAAATAATGATAATGATAATAATAATATAATAATAGTAATAACAATAATAATAATAATAATGGTAATAATAATAACAGTAATGATAATAATTAATAATACAATGATAAAAAATAATAACATTATTATCACCATTATCACTTTTATCATTATGATTATCATTATTATTATCACTAATGTTATCATTATTGTTATTGTTGTTGTTGTTGCTGTTGTTGTTGTTTTCATTATTATCATTATCATCCTCATTATCATAATTACTATTCTCATTACTACTATAAATATTGATAGTAATGTTGATGATGGTTATTATAATGATAATATAATAATGATAATAACTATTATGATAATGATAATAATTATGATAATGGTAATGTTGATAATAATAACTAAGAAAGATAATGATGATAACGATGAAAATGATAATAACATTAATAACAATAATGATAACAGTAATTCATTACAATTATGATAATGATAGTAGTAACGATAACAGTAATGATTATATTACAATTATCATGATGATAATGATAATAATTATAATGATAATAATAGTTATAGTAATAGTAATGATGATAATAATATAATAATAATTATTATTATAATAACAATAATGATAATTATGATAATAATATAGATAATAATAATATGGATAATATTCATAGCAGTAATGAGAATAGTAATAATGATAATGAGGATGATAATGATAATAATGAAAACAACAACAACAGCAACAACAACAACAATAACAATAATGATAACATTAGTGATAACAATAATGATAATCATAATGATAAAAGGGATAATGATGATAATAATGTTATCATTTTTTATCATTGTTATTATTATCGTTATTAATATTATTATATAGTAGTAGTATCATTAATACTATTAGTAGTGTAAGTCTAAGAGTAATGATAATAACAATTGTTATTGATATTATTATTATTATTATTATTTTATTGTTGTTGTTGTTGCTGTTATTGTTGTTGTCATTATTATTATCATTATCATTATAAATATTATTATCATTATTATTACGATTATTATTATTATTATCATTATTATTATTATTATTATTATCATTATTATTATTATTATTATTATTATTATTATTATTATTATTATTATTATTATTATTATTATTATTATTATTATAGTTACGATTATCATAATCATTATTGTCATTATAATAATATAATGATAATCATTATCATTATCTTAATCATAATAGAAAAAGAAGAAAAAGAAAAAAAAGAATGGTAATAGTAATAATAGAAATAACTATGATAATAGTAATAACAAGAATAGTAATAATAATAATTATAATAATAATAATATTATTATTATTATTGTTATTATTATTATTATTATTATTATTATTATTATTATTATTATTATTATTATTATTATTATCATTATCATCACCATTATTATTATTATTACCATTATCATTATTATGATAACCAAAAAAACACACAATGACAATGAACAATAATAACAAAAGACCAAATAGCTAAGACCTTATTCAAGTAGTAACAACACACACTAAAACAACCCAACAGGTGCCTATCGGACTACCTCGACGTGACCACCGTCGACGTGACGGGCGTGAAAGAGTTCGTGGGCCGGTACTGTGGGGGCGAAGTGGTAAACCCCCTGTTAACGCTGCACCCAAGACTCGAGCTCTTATTCGTGAGTAACCTGGCTGTGCAGGCGAGAGGATTCACCGCTTCCTTTACCTACATGCATGAAGGTGAGTCGAGGGTGTTTGTCGTTGTGGTTATCGGTGGTTGGATCGTTATTG
>NC_051421.1:21263927-21266427 GCF_015228065.2 Penaeus monodon | reverse complement strand
GGCTATCTGCTCAGCCTTAATCCGCGAGCACAGAGCAAAGTTAGTTATTGAAGAGGCCATAAGCCCAAATTAGGTCTTTTATTTTTATTTTCCTTTTTTTTGCATATCTGCTTACCTCCTGCCTTCTGTCCTTTTGCATATAAATATTTTGTTGTCCCTTTTGTTACCTTTCAATTTCTTGGTTTTATATATTCATCCTTTTCTAACTTGAAGGCTTGAAGGATAAAAATGTAAGCTATATGCAAACAACGGACGTTTGATTTAGATTTCGGTCAATGAACTGTTCTACCGGGATTCTCATCATCATAATGACTGCAGCTTTTGATGGTAATTATAACAACAACATTAGCATTATTGTCTCTGGTAATCAAAGTCAAATGGAGCGCATGGAGGAAGATAACAGTAAAAACAATTTAGATTCTTTAGATTTGTTATGATAATAATTATCAGAAATAGTAAAGGACTGGTGGTATCATTAACTGTAATAAACCAAGAAATTGAGTACGTGTTAATAATGAACGCTACACGCTGGGGATCTTTTTTTTTTTTTTATTGGTAAAACCACAGGGCGATCTGTCAACCAATTAGATAGAAAGTACCAAAAAATTAACACTTCTGTATTTCACTGAGGAAGTGCCTCGGCCGATAAAGACTGTATCGTAATATAGGACGTGCTCCTTCGCAGGACCCCGGACGTGAGCGCAGAGGCGGTGTGGTTGGATCCCCGAGTGCCAACGCCCCCGCCCCCGCCCTTCCTGGCGCCGCCCCTCCCTCACTCTCGCTCCGACCTCCAGCGTGCCCTGCCCGACCTGTCTCTCATCACCTCGACTCTGCCTCCGCCCCCTCCTCCTCTCACCGACTTCCAGACCCGCCTCCCCAACCTATCCAGCCTCCCGCCGCCGCCGGCGACGCCTCCTCACAGCGAAACCAGGGCCCTGGACTCTTCGGCTCTGCCTTCAGAGTGGCCGTCTGCGCCGTCGGCTTTGCCCCCTTCGCCGCCCTCCCCGCTCGTCGACGAGGGTTCGCCCTGGCTGGAACCTCTTCCCGACCCCATCACGAGGTCACCAGAGCACGAACTGGCCAAGCCGGAAGTTGCAAGCTACGCAGGGCTTAGCGAGCAGCTTCAAGTCGCCGAGAGCATCGACATTCCGGCGTCCACCAACGATGCCGAGAGCTCAGGTAGTCACGCGTCCTCGCAGCTGAGCACCTACCGCTCGCTCTCCACGGCGTCGACCATACAGGATGTAGCTCGGCTGCAGCTCTCCGAAGCGGCGCATCCGGCACCACCGTCTCTTGAGCGCAAAAAAGAGCAGCGCGAAGCGACACACAAGTCACCCCGTTTATCTCACAAGCACCACGCCCACTGCCCGTACGCGACGGTCAGCCACCCGCCTCATCCACGCTGCAGCCGGCGGGTGCATCCGTGTCAGCATCACATGAGTCAATGTGACCACCACGTCCCTCCTTGGTCACGTCACTGCGGCCACCAAATGGGCCGCTGTGACCACCAGTGGCGGCGCTGTGGCCTCGGCCGCAGCCACAGCCTGCCGAAACGCCGCTCGCAAACGCGTTCACGTTCAGAGTCCCCCGGCGAGAGTAGGCCGTGGCCACTCACGCCGGAGATGAACAGAAGGTTGTCGTATTTTGACGGCCTCGAGGACGAGAAGGGGGCGACGGAGAGTCCAAGAAATAGCATGTGCTTCCCCTGCGTGTCGCCTCCTTCCAGAGAAGCCAGCAAGATGTCTTCCACCATCCTCGAGCATCACAAGAGAGCGCCGTGGTTGGCGGGCCAGAGGTGCTCCTGCAGAGCGCACCACCACTGTGCCTCCACACACACCTGCCACAGCACGCACGCCGCAATATGTACGTCCAGTGAACAAATATATTGATTATAAATGATCTATAACATTTTGTTTTATTAATTCCATAAAATCCTTCGTTAAACCTGCACGCTCGCATTTCCAGGCGACCAGGGAAATACACAGAGATTAAAACGATATGATAGTTATTTTATGGATATCAGATTGCCTTTTGCATACATCTTGTGGCTCCGTGTATTTGCCAGATTATACCGGTTTGCAACGACTCTGTGATTCAATGGGAAGTGCAGATTGCAGCATTTGCATATATCTGCGTATAGATTGTTGCATGTAGCCATCTGAAGGAGATAAGGTGCGTCTCGGTAAGTACGTTTCTATATAGATACGAGTGGGATGCCTTTGCCTATCAAACTATCTTAGCTTTTGATACATGAGAAAGAGACAGATCTACAGCATGATGCCAAAGAAGGAGAAAGGGAGAGAAACATGTATGAGAGCGGAAATGGAGAGAAGAAAAGAGTCAGGGGGAAAAGGGGAGAAGAGAAGCAGACAGAGGGAAAGGAGACAAGATGAGTAGAAGACAGACATAAATAAGGAAAGGAAAAAGAAATATAGAAATATGAGGGGAAAGAAAGGAGCTGGCAAGAAGAGACGGAAAGAAAGAAAGAGAGGGGGAGAGA
>NC_051421.1:21239765-21242265 GCF_015228065.2 Penaeus monodon | reverse complement strand
GCATTTCCCACGGAGCTCCCCCTCCGCCCGCGTGGAGGGAGGATGAGCGAGAGACAGCGATGAGAATCTCGTGTTTTTTTTTTTGTTTTTTTTTTTTTATGTGGGGTTCTGAGGGAGAAAGACATAAGACACAGTCCGCTCTCAGGTCGTGCTAATGCTCTCGCGGGTACAGTGTATGAGGTCAGCGCCCGTGATGAGCGTGTGAACTACAGGGGGTCAGCGTTTCGCTGATCAGATGCTTTGTAGGTCATCGGGAATATCGCTTCGATGAGATCATGTCAGCATGTCGGGATTTTCTGTTTCATTATCTTGTTACTTGTTTCCTTTTATATTATCTATTGATATGTTTAGTTATTTATTACCTATCTATATCTATACATATATGTGTATGAGAGAGAGAGAGAGAGAGAGATTGTGGGTGTTTGCATGAACATGTGTGTATTCATGAACATGCCTGTGTATGTGCGTGACCAATCATATTCAATACCCAAATATGTAAACAGATATTATTGTGCTTTGCACTAATATGCTAAAGTTACGAGAGATATGAAAAACGACAAATCATACAAACCATACAGATTTCCACTATCAGCTACAGTATGAAATGGTGACAGTCAAAAAAATCTCATCTGTTTCACATATTTCAGCTTCATCTAGATTTATACTGGATTACCACAGGAAAAATGAAGAGAATAATTGTCATTATGCATTTTCACAATCTTTTTTTATTGTTTTATCATCACTCTGCAGTTTTCAATATGATTCATGAAGCATTTTTGAGAAAGTTGTCATTATTCGCTTTTCGAGAATCAGAGAGAGGAAGAGAGAAAATGAAAGAGGCATAATAGACATAATATCTCCTGGTATGAAGGATATATATCTTACAACCTTTTTTCTGTGTATTTTTGTTCTCACCAGTTACATTATTGATTAACTTTGCACTGTCATTGCGGAGATAGATATAAAGAGACGCCCAACCTCTAGACCGTAGTAGTTACCACAGTAGTTATCTTACGAATCACGTTTTCTACTAACTTTCATACATTCGTCTTGATTTATTCGATATAATGTGCTTTCAATTGCAATCATTACGAGGCATTTCTCTGATTTATTCAATGAGCGTGAGTGCTACTTCCATGTAATTTCACTGCCACGGAAGAAGGCGTTGACGGAGACGAGACACCGACCCCGCTCATTAACGACGAAGCTCGTTTCGGCTCCGCTCGCTTCTCTTGTTTTGAAGCCTTTCTTCGAACCGCCTTCGTTTTAATTGACACCTTGATCTTCCTTCATAACTGAGGAATGTCGTCCACATTTCTTGCTCGGTTTATGAGCCAGAAAACGTCTCCGTATTTCTTTTTCAAAAGGTTGGAACAGTGAGAGTCGATTTATTATTTGATTTTTAGAAGAAAAAAAGCTAATGCACAAGACTGAATCATAAAACACTCACAAGCTTCAAGAACATCCCCCCTTCCTTCTTTTCTTGATCACGCCCTAATCATAATGTTTTAATACATTTTTTTTAAGACTCACGAACGTATCTTTCCGAGAGGTGTTTGCCTTCCCAAAGAGGCAATTCCCATGCAGTTACATGGAGGCGATTCCGCGTTATCTATATTTTACATGCTTATGCGTTCAAAATATTTCCAGAGTGGGCAAGCTGATCATAGTACTGCTGATCCGATGCATGCTTGAAAAGGCTTCGTTATGATGCGGGGTCAGAAGCACCGGCTCTCGGACTCGGAGTCTGAACTTAATGCAGACATATTTTCTCTTATAAATCTTATTATTTCCCAAATAAAAGTCCGTATTTTCGTATTGGAGAGAACAGGCTGCTTGATCCCCATTCCCTTCCTCGCTTCAGTTGTCTCCTCACCCACATCTACATTTAGAGAAAACGATCTCGATTTCGAGTATCCGTCAAAGCTTATGACGCGGCACACTCATGCTGAACGACCGCCGATGAATCATGGCAAAAGAGACAGTGGTACTCACGACTACTGTAACATGATTTCACATTCATTCATTTCTCGCTGCCAGAATTAAAGCTAACATTATATACACACATACATACTTTAATACATATATTTGCAAACACATACCTAAACACACTCACGCACACACACACATATATACATACAACAACATAATATATATATATATATATATATATATATATATATATATATATATATGTATGTTTTTTGTGTGTATGTTTATTTATATACATGTATAGATTAATATATGTGTGTGTATGTATATATATTATATATATATTAATATATTTATTATATATATATATTGATAATATAATATTATATATATATTGTGCATATCGATAGCAACTATCACATACACCACACGCAACATACACACGCACGCACGCACGCATGCACACGCGCACACACACACACACACACACACACACCACACGCACACACACACACACACACACACACACAAACACACACACACACACACACACACATATATATACATA
>NC_051421.1:21209765-21217265 GCF_015228065.2 Penaeus monodon | reverse complement strand
AAAAGCAGTTATTGACAGCAGTTTCTCCCCATATCATTATTGTTATGGTTGTCTTTGACTCCGTTATTGTCGTTAGCTCCTCATAACTGACGTAAAATGGCATCATAACTGCATCTTCGCACATAACATAAAACATTCCAATTCATGCAGTCACATCATAAAAGCCATTATTGTCATTGCCACCTTCATGATTTGCGAAAAGAAGGAGCCACAGCACCTGCGCGCACGTACGGAAGGAGTCCAATTAGTGAGCGTGTGATGTCTGCCTGGCTCTTGCTCCTGCGTGACATCGGCGTCATGATGACCTGCGTCTTCATGCATGGCGATGAGCTAGAGAGAACCGTGTGGTCGTGACCGTGAAATCATTTTGGAATGTCGGTTTTTTTTCAAGAGGTCTTTTTCTTGGAAGAATTTCGTCGGATTTCTTCGCATCGCGTTGGCGCTTATCCTCGTTCTTATACTTTAAGTAATGTTGCGCGACCTAAACGCGTCTGTATTTCTCAAAATGCATCGCCCTCTGTTTTGAGGCGAAGGGTTTGCCGCATTTCGCTCAGTCTCCCTGGTCCACTGCACAAGGCAAAAGAATTTCTTCTCCAAGTTGCATCTGTGTCTTTTTCTTTTCTGTTGCTCTAGATTTCTGCCGCCTGATTGATGTGTTCCTTTAGCGACCACGTCTGGGAGATCTCACTCGCTGCTCCTCGCAATCTCCGTCTCCTCTTTCATCGCCTCTTCCCTTTTCTGTATCGTTAGGCTTTGGAGTCCAAGAGTTGGCTACGTTATGCCTCCCGAGCAACGCAAGTCTCGCAACAAGAGATTTTAGTGCTTAGTAACAGCAGCACGTCTTCACCTGACATCCATTCACAATAGCATCACAGCCCTTGAATTAGTGGTGCTGCCGTGACTTGCAAGACACGCTGCGATGACTAGCCTTGAATCTGCACAATGTCGAGGTGACGAGGGACTGCTTCGTCTCACGTGAAATTGCAATAGAGTCGCTCAGTGATAGAACAAATAGAGGTACTAGAAATAAAAATATATAATCCATGGACTAAAATATCCTTGCAGAAAAAAAAAAACACAAATGGCCAAATCTTACGATAGTAAGCCATAATGAAACAGCCGAACAAGATATTTAACAGAGGCACAAATAAACAAGAAAAGAGAAATCAAGCCACAAATGAATAACACGATGGATCATAATCAGCCTGGAAGTGGGCCGGCAGATCCACGCGGCGCGGAGGCCAGCGGCGCGCGCCTGGCCTCCAAGTGGGTCTGTGCCCGACGAGACGCCAGCGATCTGAGAAGGGGCGAGAGAAAGCCGCCGCCGCTGAAGAGAAAGCTCCTATTAACAGCTACCGGTTGACCCATGCCCCACAGGCCCTCCCGCCGATATGAGGTCACGGCAGGTGTTGTCGAGATGGATAGTGTTGCTCGGCCGCTTTCCTTTTTGCTCGGGAATATAAAGTGCTTTTCCCGGCTTCATTATGAGTTGCAGGATTGCGTTTACCGGACGTGCTCTTGAGAAACGAATCACTGCCGGCTGGAAATGAAGGCTAACCCCCTTGCATTGCTGCTCCCGCCGCCCCGCATAACAGTGCATCACGCTGCTCGCGGTTTCACCCTGACGCTTACTTCTTCCAGACTCCTCAGTTCATTGCTCCTTTGTTTGCTTGCTTGATTGTCTCTCTGTCTATCCGACTGTCTGCCAGACACAAGCACGCACACACACACTCACACACACCACACACACACACACACACACACACACACACACACACACACACACACACACACACACACACACACACACACACACACACACACATACAACTCTCTCTCTCTCTCTCTCTCTCTCTCTCTCTCTCTCTCTCTCTCTCTCTCTCTCTCTCTCTCTCTCTCTCTCTCTCTCTCTCTCTCTCTCTCTCTCTCTCTCTCTCTCTCTCTCTCTCTCTCTCTCATTCACCTGTCGAAGCCAAGCACACCATCTCCGCTTAACTGTTTCTCTCCTCCGCGAAACAAACATTTCCCATCGAAGTTTCGGATACGGAAATTTGCTCTCCTCGCCGGATGAAAAATGGCGTCCGGATGTTACGGCTGAGTTCGTGAAGTTGCCGGCGACGGACTTTGATCTTCCAGAATTCTTTTTGCGCTTTGAATTTTGCGATTCCGATTTTCTTATCCGTCTTTTGTTAGGCCAGGGATTAGTTACGGCGGTTGATGAGGGGAATTAAAAAACAGATATTTGCTGTTTGGTATTATTATTTCAAACAGGAGGGAATGAGCGTAGTAATAATACATAATGGGCATGCATATCTATATCTATCTATCTATCTATCTATATAGATAGATAGATAGGTAATAGATATAGATATGTATGTATGTATGTATGTATGTATGTATGTATGTATGTATTATGTATTACTATATATATATATATATATATATATATATATATATATATATATATATATATATATATATATATATATATATATGTATGTGGTGTGTGTTGTGTGTGTGGTGTGTGTGTGTGTGTGTGTGGTGTGTGTGTATGTATGTATGTAGTATGTATAATGTATGTGTGTGTGTTGTGTGTGTTGTGTTGTGTGTTTATTATGTATGGTATGAATATGTATGTGTGTGTGTGTGTGTGTGTGTGTGTGTGTGTGTGTGTGTGTGTGTGTGTGTGTGTGTGTGTGTATGTGATGTGTGTGTGTGGGGGGGGGGGGGTTGCACGCAGTATATTATTTTTTTCATATATATTGTGTATATATAGCTTCTTAGTTTTTGATTGTACTGCGCTCATCCATCTCCCTCTTACCTCTAAGACAAAGGCAAAGAGAGAAAAGGAAGGAAAAACAGATTTTCAAAAAAATATATATAAATAAAGGGAAGCTTGTCATCATAACGGCAACACAAATATGGGACAAGCGAATCAGTAACTTGAGACGAAAATGGGAAAAAGGTGCGGGGAAGAGGAGATAAAAAGTGAAGCAAAATGGAAGGACAGGAAGTGGAAGAAATTAGAGAGAGCGAAAGGAGAGAAGCGAATCGAGAGTCCCCGCCAGCCACTTGCATCAGATCTTCCCAAACGGAGAGTTTTACCACCTAATTCCACGCGTCTTTAACTTGAGATGATTTGTTTTGTGGGAGACTCTCGCGGCGGCCGAAGGGACGATCCATCACGGCGGCCGCCACGCGCTCTCGGTCACGGGATCTTCGTCTCCGCTGAGGAGGGAGGCTGGCCTTGCTCCTCCTTCTCTTTCCCTTGCTCTTGCTCTCTCTCTCTCTTGCTCTCTATCTTGCTCTCTCTCTCTTCTCTTCTCTTCTCTTCTCTTTTCTCTCCTCTCCTCTCCTCTCCTCTCTTCTCCGCTCCTCTCCTCTCCTCTCCTCTCCTCTCTCTCTCTTACTCTGTGAAAGGATAAACTCATTGCTTTGGGTATAAAGTGGTACTTTTAAGGGACAGAATGTCATTCATAAAATCGCACATATTCTTACATACATACATACAAACATACATGCATACATACATATATATATATAGATATATAGATATATTTAGATAGACAGACTGATAGACAGACGTTAATAATGATAGTAATTCCCATGGAAATTCAGTAAGAGCGATAAACATGGCCAAGCGACGAAAGCCGTTCGTCCAGGACACCGTAGTGTGCATGGCGCAGATGGCGCTCAACCCACCTTATTTCTCATTCAATTACCCAAGGCTCATTGAGCAAGGCAGTTGTAAATTATTAAACATGAAATTTACTCATGATACCAGCGCTGGCTGGATTGCGCGGGTTGCAATTAATAGCTATGAATTCCCTTATGTTTGGGTTCAATGGCGCTGCGCAGGACGTTTTTCTTTTCCTTTTTATCACGGAAGGCGGTCTAACTGAAGGAAAGAAAGAATGGGATCGAGATTATTCTTGGGAAGTTATTATCCAAAGTCAAATTGATAGCCGAGTTATATAAAAAAAAAATAAAAATCGTCATCAACACATTTTAGAATCGTAGTTTTAATGTTGCTTTCACATGCTGACAAGCCAAAGACAAAGCTGTAATCAGTATTCCTATTTACGCCGCCATGTCTTCGGTTGACAGACGACATATGGGAAGAGGAAGCAGACGACCAAAAAGTAACTATCGGGCCGCGCTCCTTAATGTCGTTCATGAAGTTTTCTGTTGAAATTCTTTGTCGTCTGGTGAATTTCCGCCATGAAATAAACATAGTCGAGTAACGGGAGTCATCAAAATTCTCGTATATTATCGTAGTTCCACTATCTATGTCATCCCAATCCAAGTACGAGCCAAGAAACACGAAACCCCTACTTTTTCATACCACCAAACGGGACGGAAGCTCATGATACACATAATTCGTCATGCTACAGGAATTTAACAGATGCGCCAGCCACGCATGCCGAACGCATCTCAGCAGTCAACTGTTTTCGCGCGGAACAAAAAACGTGACCAACGCAGCGTATCCTGGAGACGCCGTGGATCATGGACGATGGCGAAGCATGGAAACGAAGAGGCAAAACGGGAATAACAGAGGGAAAAACACCAGAAGGAAGGAGGGAAATGAAATCTTTGATGATCATAGGGAGAAGAGAAAATGCGCTTTTGTCAATAAGAACGATCAAATAGTTTAAGAATTATTTTTTTCCGAATACTGACGATTCAGATGTGTTGATTTTCATTAGCTCGCTTCGCCTTTCATTTTATTAGTCATGAACGCTGTATCTTAAACCAGTCCTGATCTATAGGTTAATTACGTGGTCTCAGAGCCCGCTGTATTAACACTAAGCTTCATTCATTACTTTAATCTCTGGATTTATAGTATCCCTTCCTTCCCCTCTATTTCTCACTATTTCTAATTCTCTCCCTCCTTTTAACCCATTTTCCTTTATTATCTTTGCCTTCCCCTTCTCACCATCTCCCTTTCTCCCTTTTTGCCTTTTTACGTTCCTTTATCCCGCGCTTCTCTCTCTCTCTCTCTCTCTCTCTCTCTCTCTCTCTCTCTCTCTCTCTCTCTCTCTCTCTCTCTCTCTCTCTCTCTCTCTCTCTCTCTCTCTCTCCTCATTTTCTTCTCTCTCTTTTCCTCGCTGTCTCTCATACACCTTCCTTTTTTCGTCTTACGTCTAATATCTCTTTTTATTGCTCTCTCCGCACATGATTCTGACTAAATATACCATAGATCTAAATAACTCTCCGGGTGGCTGAGCATAAATAATATCTTAATGGCGAGCCACCCGGCCTCCGTCTGCGCCTCCTCCTCCGCCTCCTCCTCTATCATCTCTCCTCCGACTCCACTACCTCCGCCTCCGCTTCTACACCACATCCACCTCCGCCTCCTCCACCGACTCTTCCGCTACCTCCACTACCTCCGCTTCCTCGCCCTCTCCCCCTCAACATTTGTCTCCCCTACCACCTTGCATCCTCCATCGCCTCCTCCATCACCTCAACCTCCTCCATCGCTTCCTCCATCACCTCGATTTCCTCCATCGCCTCCATCTTCCACCACCTTTCACCCCCACCTCCACCACCACGACCTCTTCCTCCTCCTCCTCCTCCCCCTCTTCTTCTTCTTCTTCTTCTTCTTCTTCTTCTTCTTCTTCTTCTTCTTCTTCTTCTTCTTCTCTCCTCCTCCTCCTCCTCCTCCTCCTCCTCCTCCTCCTCCTTCCTCCTCCTCCTCCTCCTCCTCCTCCTCCTCCTCCTCCTCCTCCTCCTCCTCCTCCTTCTTCTTCTTCTTCTTCTTCTTCTTCTTCTCCTTCCTCCTCCTCCTCCTCCTCCTCCACCTCCTCTTCCTCCTCCCTCCAGTCGCCTCACTTTCGGGTTCGAACTCGCTTGATGTACAGCAAAGCAGCGGGCTAATGAGTCTCCCCAATCTGGTAAGGCTGTGACTTATTGCCGTTGAACTGCACTTACGGCGCCGGGGGGGGAGGGGGCAACGCCGGTGGTGAAGTGCGACAGAGAAACAGGAGATCCGTTAATCGGGGCGATAAAGAGAGACAAACGACACAGCCAGTTAGTTTGGGCGTTTCTATTTTTACCAGTGTAGTTTATTGTGTGGCGTGGCGCTGTGGCGATAGGGACGTAATAATAAAGACTTGTCCAATGCTTCAGTAGTTACAAATACGTATACTTGTATGTGTATGTGTGTGTACACAGATACATATATATGTGTGTGTGTGTGTGTGTGTGTGTGTGTGCATGTGTATATATATGTATATATATATAGATATATACATATATATGTATATATAAGCTACTTATATACATATTTATACACACACACACATACACACACATTCACACATACACACACACACACACACACACACACACACACACACACACACACAACACATACACACCCTAACACAACACACACAACCCACACACACACACACACACACACACACACACACACACACACACACACACACACACACACACACACACACACACACACACACACACACACATGTATATATATATATATATATATATATATATATATATATATATATATATATATATATATATATATATATATATGTATATGTATATATATATATATATATATATATATATATATATATATATATATATATATATGTATGTAAGTATGTATAGCTAGATAGATAGAAATGGAGCGAGAGACCGAGATTAATGTGTGTGTAGGTGGATGTGGGTTTCTGTGCAGTCTGCGTGCGTGCCATACTGCCTTGACTGAACGTCTCGAGGCTGGAATGCCTGAAACCTCTACGCTCACATTTCTCACAAACGGTGCGTGTGTTGAGGGCCTCCCGTTTCTTCCATTGATTCTTAGTCCCTTTAAAATAACTGTTCACCGTGTAAGTCCAATGTTAGAAGAATATAAAGATTATACATTAGTATGTCATTTGATCTGACAGCTTATAAGCGCTTGATACTGTGTATTCTTCCACAGCACTTATCGAATATGGAAATCAAAGTCATCAGCAAACCAATAAGTGATGAATGAATATAATAATAAAATGACGACAATCTGGAACATAAAAATTCTTCAGAGCGCCACGCACTTCCGCTGGCGTCAACTTTACTAGACGCTAATTGTTAATCAAGCAGTTGTTTTTCCTGACCGCATCCGCAAAGTGGAGACAGAGCGAATGACAGAAAAGTAGGTCAACTGGCAAGTTCACGGTCACTGTATCTTCTTATGTGCTTATTTGATTCTCGTGACAGAAAGTCAGTCGCCAGGGATGCCGAGACGAAAAATAAGAAACAAAACTCGTCGTAATTTATATAAACAGGCAACGGCTTCCCCTCCATCCGGTAAAAGAGGTTCTGGTTCCATGTCAAGGGAATATCATTATCAATACTATAAAATATCTGCCTCAAAACCAAGTAGGCCATGCTGCAAATGCTTGTGGACATGATTCTTAAATGTTGTAGAAAGTGGTTCCGAATCTTGGGCATTGTTAGCACAGGATAAGCTCGGAGAAAGTAAAG
>NC_051421.1:21197265-21202265 GCF_015228065.2 Penaeus monodon | reverse complement strand
AACGCGAGGCTATCGTTTGCCTCGATATAGCACCGATCGTCACTTCAATCTAACTTCGAATCTCCTCTCGTCGCTGCTAAATCCTGCGCCCCGCCCGCCCCCTCCCACTCCACCCCACCCCCCCACTTAAGGCAGTGAGGGTTCCCGCCGCTACACACGTGAGCCTCGGCGTCTCGGTGTCAGTTGCGTTGCGGCCGCCACCATGTTCTGACGCTGAGTTCTCCCTCGTGCTGTGTTTAGTGACGCTGCGGTGAAATCCAGACTTGTTATCGGTGTGGAATGTGACTCTAAGAGTACTGGTGTAGACTAGCTGGGATAAGGTGATATTTGGGCATTATTGTAACGTCTGTGATAAGTAACTTAGTTGTTTCGACGTAAGGCATTAATTGGCATTGATTGGCAAATCGAGCCTTTATTAAAACACAGATTCCATTGAAAATACTGAGAGTGAATTTAAAGTCTAAGAAATCTCCACAAGCCGTATACTTGAGCTTCCTTGTAAATGAAGCTAAGTAAAATAGCTTTGTGACATTTGACAATGAAAATCAAAATCAAAATAATTAGACTGCTGTAACCATTATGATGTATATGGCGTTTTACTAAAGGAATGAACGTAATTAAGGCAACAGATTAGTGTTTCACAACTACCCAAGAGGTTTATCTCTTTTGCCTTTTCGGTATTCGAAATCCAACTCGGTCCCCATGAGTAACCAAGGTGAAAAAAGCGACAGACGTTCCTTCAGGGAAACGTACAGGAGCACGTCGCAGGATGCCCCTAAGGAATCATACACAAGTGCCTCCCCGAGCACTTCCAAGGACGCTTTTAAGGGTGGCTCTCCAGGTTCCTCAAGGGACGCCTACAAAAGTGGCTCTCCAAAGAGCTCTAAAGACCCGTATAACATTTCCTCGCCCAGCACTTCCAAAGATCTATTAAGCAGTTCGTCTCCGGGAACATCCAAGGATTCTTACAGCAGCAGTTCCCAAAGTAGCCCCAGGGACCCCTTCAAGAAGGTTCCGCAGGATAATTCCAGCATGAGTATGAAGGTGAACGTCATGTACCGAGGAATCGTGTACCGGGTGCGGGGCATTAAGGTCCTCTGCTCCGTCGTCACCGCTGTCATCCTCCTCCTCGTTGCCATCGTCGGCCTCGGGGTGTGGATGCTCGTCAGTGCCTACGGCGAGGAAAAGGCCGGACTCAGTGGCTCGAATTCTACGTCTTTCCAGTTATCGCAAGATCTAAAGGAGAGAGGCGATGGGAATTATCCTACCCCTTCTACTATAGATTTCAACGCTCCAAGCGTAACGCTAGAAGAGTTATCGATAGCTGCAGTTGTACCCAGCGGTCATACGGACGAAAGCCATCAGGTCGGCGAAGCCATCGGCCACTTCCAGGGCGTGACTCCCGGGAAAGAGCTGAAAACCTCGTCTCGGTCGCCGGGTCCAGATCCAGCTTTCGGTCTCTTCAGCGGAATATTCGACCTGAAACCCCAGAGTGAAGAGGCAACTGATCTTGCTCCGACGCCTTCAGGCATCCCATCCGAGGAGCAGTTTCTGCCAGAAGACAGTGAGATCGAATATTCAGAAACGAGCCCCGTGGCCATTCTCCCTCCTACTGGTCAGTTCGATTATGATGGAAGTCAGATTGGTTATGTGCGCGACAGCAACTTCAAAGTGGAGAGCTTTGAAGTCGAAAGCTCTCCAGTCTACCAGGATGAATATCCTCCTTCCGTCCTCCCTGAGAACCTCCCTCGAGATATAGATCCTACCCTTTTCGACCTCGGCCTTCCCTACCACTACCCCCCGTCCATCCTCCCCGGACCCGCCCCTACCCGACGACGGAACAACCCACGCTTCCGCGGTGGGACTCGAAGGATCCCTCAGGGAAACCGGCGGAATCATCCGCCAGCCAGATCAGGCAACATCCGGCCTCCGTACGAGCGCCCTGAAGTGAATGAGAGGCCAGCCTTTGGCCAACGATTGCCGTATGCTGAGCAGCCGTATGACAGATACGAAAATCCAGCGTACGATACCTGGCAGCCAAGTTTCCCGCCGTATGAGTACGATCAGGGGGAGTCCTACGAGCAGCACAACCCTCAGCTGCAGCGCCCTCAAAATTCGGAGTTCCTCCCTTCAGAGGAAAGATCCACAGTTCGTGAAGCTCAAACCGAGAGCTATGAGAGAAGTGATAAAGAATCCTCGACTCCGAGTGGAATTAACTACTCTTTGTTGCAGCAATTCGGTGCCGACAGAAGCGTGACCATTCCTGAAGGGTTTTCGATCCCCCCTGGATTTAAGATGCCTGAGAACGTTGGAGACTTGCAGGATAAAGAAAATGGAGGCAATCGGCGTATCACTCTCGCTCCTGGGGGATACTTTGAGGATATGATGCACTACTATAATAAACACGAGAAAACAACGACAACAACTCTCCCCCCTCAGCAGACTTCAACAGATGACTTTAGCCAAAGGAAGGGGGTTTCTGAAAGCGAAGACCATCCTGACTACGCCGGTCCTCCAGTGGTTGGTTATGGAGACCACCCGTATAGACGCACCACTTCTCCGAGTGACAGCAGCGAGGGAGTCTTCGAGTATTTCTGGGATGTTTATGATTCGAAAGATCGCCCACCCGCCCGGCACGACGATCGAGGGCCTGCGCCCGAGGACGATATGGAATACAGTCAACCAATGCATCCGTCGAGAAGACCTCGACCCCGACCTCGACCTAATGTGAGGGGTGGCGTTCATAATGGCCAAGGCTACCCACTTCCTATGCGGCCGGACGCTCAGGTGCCGCCCGTACTGAATCCTGATAGGAGGCTCTGGGTGGGTCCTGACAGACGACCTCGGCCACAAATGGCTGTCCGACCACCACCTACGTCTACCATTCATCCCTTATCAACACCAGAAGATCAGTCATTTTTAGGGCCTCTCCAGGATGTCTACGAATATTCTCAGAGATTAGCATCCTCGCTATTGAACTTCCCTGCTACCTTATATACTCAGATCAATGAATCCAAAGCTGAATACATGCGGAATGAGGTTGAACTTCTAGAGGACTATAATAAAGTATTTAAGAACTCGGACGTAACCAGCACCGACGTCTTGCCTGACATGTACAACGACAAACCGCACAGGAATGAACGAGTTATGATTATCGACACTGAAAAGATCCGGTCCCTGAATCCTTTCGAGCTGTCTCTCATTACCTGGACCTTCTTAGACTTCTGGGAGTTCCTCATCGAGAAAGTCGGGACGCTCTCTCAGGAGGACCTCCAGCTGCTGGAAATGCGCCTGGAGCGCGTAAGACAAGATAAGGACCGTAGGATGACCAAGAATCTCGTGGCGGCAACCATGCAGCAGGTCTCAGGGGGTGTCAAAAATAGTCAAGACGTCGAGCAAATGAGGAGCTTAACCGAACGCTTGTTCAATTCATCGTCAAGCGCAGAGGGCGGGGGAAATGACAAAAGCTCATCGGTTGCGGTTGCAGAAGCGAGGATGTGGGATCCTCTTGGTTTATTCAATTCCGAACAGCGAGTCAAGTTTATGGAGTTTGCGATGAAAGTTGTATTCAGATTCGGCCGCGTGTACCTGACGAAGAGGTACGCGCTAGACTGCATGATGCTTCTCTTTTGTAAGGACCTCAATGCTGACACCAAGAAGGAGGGGATGGATGGCGTAGCGGCGAAAGTAAAGAGGTGAGGATGCTCCGAATAGCGATACTTAGTTTATTACTGTAGAAGATTCATCTATCTGCGTTTGTCTTTGGTAAGCAGTAATATTCATATATTTATTTAAGACATGGAACTAGTCTATCATTCACCGTAAAAGGAAAAGAAGACACTCGAAAATCTAGGCCTGAAATCAATATCCAAAATAAGTCCAACCGTTCCACAGACACCCCCCCCCCTCAACACCACCCACCCCGCCCCTCTTCCTTACCTAAATACAAGAAGCCTAATATGTGTGTCAAGGAAATGATATGTGGTGGGAAATTCATTATTCTTTGGCCCTCTGGATTACGCCCTGGTGACCGCGTGTAGTAAAAAAGTTTTATAGTTATATGAACATGTCATTTACTTCTTTATCGCATGAATATTCTCAACAGAGCCCTATTAATAACTGAAAACTGCTAAGAATGTGGTAGCTCTAACCTTCAAATTTATATAGCTAAATAATAACATAATTTATTGCTATGTTACAGTTCCATTGCTACTAATAGAAGATTTATTCAGATAAGCATAAAGATAGTGTAATTTTGTAAACGATTTATTGTCACATATTTTTCTTTCTGTCAGTTTCTGGGTAAATGTACCCGTGTGTGAGTGAGAGAGAGGGGGAGAGAGGCGGGGGGGGGGGGCGTTGTGTGTGTGTGTGTGTGTGTGTGTGTGTGTGTGTGTGTGTGTGTGTGTGTGTGTGTGTGTGTGTGTGTGTGTGTGTGTAAGAGAAAAAGAGAGAGAGAGAGAAGGGGGGGGATAGGGTTTGTGTGTGTGTGTGTGTGTGTGTGTGTTTGTATACCCTCGTGTGTGTGAGGTTCCGTATGTTTGTGAGTGTAATATATTTCTCATGTACATAAGCGCATCGTCCGTCGTCAATTCCAAGTGCTGGCGGTCAGTAGTGCCACAGCTATTACGTTTCCGTCAGCTCCGATCGAAGACACACTTTGTAATCATTCGTCGCGGTCGGCGTAATGGTTTAGTACCTTCAAGGTGTTTGGGCGAGGCGATGAGAAGCATTCGTTCGCCTTTTCGTGTGGTTTCTTTTCCTCATGATTATACAGTAGAAAATCGTTACTTTGCTGATAGAAAAAGTACGGTAGAGTTACCCACAAAGTATCAATACACAGATAAAGGAGTATGGTGAAGTTACCCACAAAATATCAATAAACAAATGAAGGAAGAGCTAAAGACTCAGGTATATTCTAACCCTCCGATGACCAAAGCGGACCGCCGTGGCACAGGCCTACTGAACACGCCAAACATAGCCACGTGACACGACCGTTA
>NC_051421.1:21179765-21184765 GCF_015228065.2 Penaeus monodon | reverse complement strand
ACGCCAGACTGGATATTTTCTCAAAATTTTTTAGTATTCTTTCCTCAATACAAGGAATTCTAGGTTTAAGCATTTAGCTATTATCGCGTAGAAAATACGATCGCTTGATTTTGTCTCCAAGAGTTCCCGCACAGTTAGATTTTCACATCCGAAAACCGCAGGCATTTTATGACTCGAGCAGTAAAGTTACATTTACAATAAAAGAAAAAAAATGTTTTCTGGACCATCTACCAACACTTTTCTTTTTTCTTTCAGCGTTGGCTTGATGGTGTTGACTGAGAAAGATACCCGTAGCATCGATACTATCAACGAGGTCTGGCGAGCTGTCACCGCATGGGAGAACCTCCAGTGTGACGTCATGTTCCCCAAGTGAGTTTTTGCCCTTTTTCCAAGTGCGATTGTGTTCCATATTTTCGCTGTTGAATGTGATGCTTTCACATTTTCTCATAGTGTTTCATGTTCCCCTCATGTTTAACTGTATCGTGAATGTGTTGATCATTGTTTGTAAATCATATAAACATGCGTAATCTTCGTATACTTATTACATTACTACTACAACTTATGTTTTACTTGAGCCTGTTGCTTCGAAGTGCGTCAGTAACCGCCGTTCCTCCCGCAGGTGTGACGGCCCCAAAGCCCTGGAGATCGTGAACGAGGTGGCCGTCGGCGCCGGCAAATAAGAGGCCCGACGCGTCTCCCCAAGCTCCTCCCCACCTCCTCCTCCATACCTCCGTCCTCCTCCTGGTAGCGAGGAGTCCTTACCAGGGATGGGCCAAGAAGTAATAGATAATCCTCCGGCAGAAATAGTCTCAGGGGAGGGCCATTTTACCGTGTTTGTTAAGGTGTGTGCGTGTGTGTGCGTCTGCTGCGCGTGTCCGGCTCCCCATGTCTCTTGAGAACACCCACCTACGGGAACCACCTGCAGGAAGCAGATCTCGCCGACGAAACCCGTGCATCGATGAATCTGCGAGACTGTCATGGACATCCGTGGGAAAGCAATTTTGGCTGATTTCTTCTTTTTTTTAAGGCCAGCGATTATTGGTACTTACATACACAACTTATCTCCTCGCCTGGCCCAGGTGTTGGTTTATGATAGACTAAGCTCGAAGTATTATTGCTTCTTTACGGAGTTCATTTTTTTCTTTTGGTTCAATATGCATGAGAAAAAAAAGTGTGTACCTGATGCAGTGATCGAGAATGTAATAATCTTATGTAAAATTCTTCACTGGATGTGAGGAGAATAGTAATCTCACAATCACTTGTAAAATAAAACAAACAAACAAAAAAAATTCCAGAGAAAAAAGAAATTGTAAAAATAGTGACCGGGGAGGGTAAAATGCACATGTAAATAGGATTCCAGGTGTTCGCATGACATAAAATGCTTTGGCCGTCTTTCACGCATTAACCGTTCCTGTAGCGGCGACTGTTCAAGGGACCCCGACCCCACAACACGGCGGCCAGTGTACAAATGGGCGTGAGTGAGATTCTCCCAGTGCTCTTTGTTAAACATTTATTATTTATTCTTGTTACCCCCGTGTGGATTTAACTTATTGTTATTAGTTATTTATTCCTGTTGATATTTATTAGTAGTTGTCTCCGAGGCCTGTTTTTCCTCGTTATTGTGGAACAATAAATGATTTTATTTATGTGAACTTTATTTCTAAAAAATCCATCCATCTCTCAGTTTTAAAGAATGGAAACAACGCATTGACAAGAAACTTACGAGATAATCACCACAGCTAAGCTAATTATCTCTTTATGAAAATGATTGAAATACTGATGGAAATGAAATGAAGACGGACGCACGTCAAGTTCTGTATACATCAACATTAATGCAGACATAAGCAGATCAACTCAATCATGCGTCCACGTGTATGTGTACAATGCGTACCCGCTAAAGAATATATAAAGACAAACACATACATATTCACACCGTAACCACGAGAGTGTGTGTGACAGAGAGAGAGAGAGAGAGAGAGAGAGAGAGAGAGAGAGAGAGAGAGAGAGAGAGAGAGAGAGAGAGAGAGAGAGAGAGAGAGAGAGAGAGGGGGGGGGGGGGCAAGCAGACAGACAGAGATACAGAGAGAGAGAGAGAGAGACCACACACACACACACACACACATACATACAACAAACACACACACACACACACACACACACACACACACACACACACACACACACACACACACACACACACACAACACACACACACACACACACACAACACACACACACACCACACACACACACACACACACACCACACACACACACACACCACACACACACACACCACACACACACACACACACACACACACACACAACACTAAACAGACAAACTTAGAACAGAATGACAAACAAAAAAAGTGGTTTCGTCTCTAGATGATTCGGTAAAACGAATATCAATATTTGCTGTATTTTTATTCAAAACCGAAACCAGTTACTTTCCGTAGAAAAAAGATAACACCATACTGACATCAACATGGAATGCACAACATCAGGTTCCTTTCCCTTTTCTACAGGAAGCTTCGGCACTGCCAAACGTATGGATTTTCACTATGGCATTTCGCTGCCAGATATTCCCCCGCCGTTTCTTATTACTTTACAATATTCATTGACAAAAATTCTCCGAGTCCTATTAAGGCACTTCTATGTTCCTGTAAGCATAGAGTTGAATAAGGCACCTGCGTAGAAAAATTGCGCAAGCAGTGGATATCCAAACATTATGCTCTGTTTTCTTATCGAGGTAAAGATGTGACTGACAGGTTGGTGATGACTAATGGCACGGTGACAGGTTGGAGACACATTTGCTAACAATCAAGTCTGACAGACTGACAAACACAGACAGAGACAAAAAGAGAGAGAGAGAGAGAGAGAGAGAGAGAGAGAGAGAGAGAGAGAGAGAGAGAGAGAGAGAGAGAGAGAGAGAGAGAGAGAGAGAGAGAGAGAGAGAGAGAGAGAGAGAGAGAGTGATTGGTGACATATTTGTCGACGAAAAGCAATTGGAAACTGACAGGTTAGTTATGATAATCACTTGTTAAGTAAATGGTTGGTTATGATAATTGCTGCATACAGTCTGTTATCCTTAACCGACCGAGTGCACCTTCGCCTCGATAAGAAAGAAATTTAAAAAATGAATATAGAAACATATTTTGCAACAATTAATCATCATTCGACAAGGAAAAATTATGATATTGCGTACCTGTAAAAAATCCTTAAATATATTTACAAGAAACAATGAATCAAGACACATTATAATTTAATTTCGGTACAGTCCACTTCATCCGTATAAACATACAATTAAAACCTACGACAAGGTTAAAAATGGTAGTAAGTACAAACTTCGTACAGCCTATGGATCTGGAGATTCTGTTTGATGACAGTAATTACATTTCACTCGAAACGTATTCACTGTCATTCAAAAAGTGCGTTAAAAAGTTGTATATGAAAAGTGTACATTTATGAAAATCGTCGCGAACTATCACAGAGTATTCACAACCTTATGCCGCCTTAACAGTAATGTAATCATCTAGTTTGTGTAAGCGGTAAAGATGAGACATTAAGCGGCTTCTCGTATACAGACAAATTCACCATACTTCACACGCAGATACATAGTACATTAAGTAGTTCTCTGCGAGTATCACGCAAACTCTCTGGACGTGAACACCATCATACAAAGCTTCTGTCCATGTTGTTCATATAACATCCACGGGTGTGCGACCCTCTACAGCAAATCTTCTTGTGGGATCTTCTCTAGGTCTTTTCTGACGAAGATGTAATCATCGCCAACTGAAGTATGCAGGGCGTAGCCTCGTTCCTCCAGGTAGGTTCTTAGGGCCTGACTGCCCTCGGGGATGTGCCGGTGCTCGATGCACAGCACCTGGATCTGCACCTTCTCCCAGGGAAGTGTTTTCAGTACCTGCTGACAAAAGTACCAATGAGCAACTTGATTTTATTTTTTTCTGATTAAGCAATATTAATTATATTCCTTTAAATCAGTCCTATACAAATTCTTTCCTTCGAAGTGGTCAACATGGAAAATCTCGAAACTGAAATCATGTATTTCACTCCATAAAGGTCAGACTTTTGGATTGTTTACACAATTTTAGCATTTGTTAAATCTGCATCATTTTCACACTGCATCATTTTCACACTCGAAGCGATCCCGACCCACAGCTGAAACTCTACCTGTAGCTCTGCTCCTTCTACGTCGAGGGAGAGAAGGTCAACCTTCGTGGTGTTGATGGCGAGGAGGAGCGAGTACAGAGGGAAGCACTTGACCCTGGTGAAGATCCCCCGCCGGTTGGCCTCCTCGCCCTGGCTCGCTATGTGGCCCATGGTGTCGCTTTGCCTGGAGGAAATACATTGATACCTTCAAGTGTCGGCAGCTTCAGAGACAGATTTTACTGCAATTGATAATTTGGATCTCTTGTCGCTATCACTTTTTAGGTAAATTTACAATCAGAAGAATATATCAGCCCTTAGAGAATGACTCCATGGTATTACTGCAACACACAGGGAGATCGCAGACCTTCCTCTGACGTAACAACATACTTGAAGGTAACCTCCCTGGGGTAGGGGCTGGGGGAAAGACACGCGTTCACCAGGTGGGCCTTCCTGCCCTTCTTCCTGAGCGACCAGAAGTTCCACGGGTCGGGCTCCACCAGGAGGCCCTTCCAGCCGAGGTTCCTTTCCAGGTAGAGCGTGTTGCTCAGCTGCTCCCCGTCGTAAGCGCCGGCCTCCACGAACACTCCGCCGCGCTGGAGGGGGAGAGACGCTTAGTGGGGAGGAATGGGATGAACGTAATGATCTTTTTTATCGAATGGGTGACGATTAGTAACGACAATTATTTCACCAACAGTACTGGTAATATCGCTAGTATTTAGTATTGCAAATTAGTTTTAATGCATATCTCATAAAATTGCATTAATACACGGCTTTATATGATAAAACCCTACCTTGTTACTACGCGAATGAAAAGTTAAATTGGTTGAAA
>NC_051421.1:21157265-21162265 GCF_015228065.2 Penaeus monodon | reverse complement strand
TCTTTTTCAAGTCGATGGACGACGATTTCGGGTGAGTTTTTCCCGGTGAGGGTGACGAGGGTGGCGGGCGTGTGTGTGACGGTAGTGTGGGTGGCTCTCGAGGGTGAGGTGGTTAAGGGTGACTTTCGAGGGGGAGGGTGTTTAAGGGTGACTTTCGAGGGGAGGGGGTTAAGGGTGACATTCGAGGGGGAGGATGGTTATGGGTTACTTTTAAGGACGGAGGGTGTTTTAAGCCTGACTTTCGAGGTTTCGTGGTTCAAGGGCGACCTTCGAGAGTAAGGGTTTGAAGGGTGACTCTCGAGGTGGTGCTGCGAGACAGTTTCTAGAGCGAGGGAACAAGAATGTTTGTGTCCAGCGAGGGAGAGGGTGAACAGGGTGAGGAAAGTATGTGGATATTTTTGAGGGTGAGGCAAGGGTGAATTTACGAAATGAGAATGTTATTAGCTTGAGTTCCTAGGGTGATTAGAGTGAGGGAGTGTTGGGGGAGAGGATAATGAGGTTGTTGAAGAATAAGAGTAATGACATTAATGGTATGGATGATCAAGGTAATTTTTGCAACTTGAACAGAATGAGGATGAGAGTAAGAATGAGGATGAGAATGAGAATGAGGGTGAGAATAAGAATGATGATGTGAATAAGAATGAGAATGAGGATGAGAATGAGAATGACGGTGAGAGTAAGAATGGGGATGAAAATAAGAATTATGATGAGGATAAGAATGAGGATGAGATAATAATGAGGATAGAGTAAGAGTGAGCATTTTATAGAAGATTAGATGAGGGTGAGAAATTGGGTGTCACTGCCTGTCATGTGTCAGTGGTCATGCAGAATACATTTGTTATTTTGATTGTTGTAGAAACATGTTTTGGTCATAGGCTAAATTTCAAAAATGATATAGATATCCAAACAGAAAAATGAAACCTCTTTAGTTGACATGATTTATTTTAATTGAAACTCATTGAAGTAAGCAGAGAAGATAAAAAATAATAATACAAAATAAGTAAGATTGATTTCTTATATTTATTGAATATGCTTTTGTTACGGAATTATGTGGATGTGATGTTGAAAAATATTAATAGAAAATAGGTTTGTGGATGTAGCTTAGAAAAAAAAAATGGGAGTAGGCTTATTTAGAGATAGAATATATTAATAAAATTATCATAAAAAGCACAAAGAAATGCACTCTGATATAAATGATAGTCTGTGGAGTGGTTAATCAAAGCACCTAAGTCTAGCAAGTGATGCTGTGGCCTCAGTACTTTGTGCTCCATTATTGGTCAAAATAAACACTCACAAATAAGCAAGGTATTTTATCAGCAAATACAGAATAGGATACTAAGTCTATCTAACCAGAATGTATGTAGTGGTATTTTGTTGGCCTTTGCCATAATCCCAGAGCATGGAAGCCATGGCATCACTTGATGTGGTGCTATTCTGAATGATTATCAAATGATTTATAAGGAGGAATAGTATAGAGTAATGTAATGAATGTCAAAAGAAGCTAGATCCTGTGATTTTGTTTTTTAGAAATGTTCATAATACATACTAAGGATATATATTTGTATTTTTTTAAAGTATTGAAATATTTATGGTAATATTAATGTGTAGAGAGATACCTTATGTGGTAGCATTAATGGCATGTGGTATGCTCTTAACCTTATTTGTGTTGTTTATGCAGAGGTGGCTCCACAAGAGCTTAGACACCAAGGAGTCAATTATTAGTTCTACATATCTTAGCAATTTATGATTTTCCTTGGTTATTGAATAAATTATTTATAATTTTTATTGTTATTAATATTTAAAAGAAAGTAACAGTAATCATAATATAAAAAATAATGATAACAGCGTCAATATTAATAGAATAAAAACAAAAGATCAAAGACAAGGAATTGGGAAATCAAGTGTGGTCACTTGGGCTTATAATTGACTCCTTGGTTGCTCTGTGCATCTAAGTATGCCCAAAAAGATAGTGGATAGAGCATATCTATAGGCCTACCTATGGCTGATAGATTAAATTTTAGTGCCATTTTTCTTCAACCTCCAATATCTCTCCCTCTCTCTCCTCCTCACTCATCCCCCCCTCTCCCTCCCCCTCCCCCTCCTCCTTGCTCCCCCTCCCCCTCGCCTTCCCCCTCCTCCTCACTCCCCTTCCCCCTCCCTCTCCCCCTCCCCCTCCTCCTCCTCCTCGCTCCCCCCACCCTCCTCCTCCTCCTCCTCCTCCTCTTCCTCCTCTTCGTCTTCCTCCTCCTCCTCCTCCTCTTGCTTTTCCTCCAGCTCCTTCCCCTCCTCCTCTCCCTCCTCCCTTTCCTCTTCCTCTTCTTCTTCCTCCACATCTTCTTCCTCTTCTTCTTCCTCCACATCCTCCTCTTCCTCCACATCTTCTTCCTCTTCTTCCTCCACATCCTCCTCTTTCTCCACATCCTCCTCTTCCTCCACATCCTCCTCTTCCTCCACATCCTCCTCTTCCTCCTCCTCTTCCTCCTCCTCTTCCTCCTCCTCTTCCTCCTCCTCTTCCTCCTCCTGTTCCTCCTCCTCTTCCTCTCTTCTCTCGATGTTGACAAATGTATAAAAGGTATAAATGAGAATGACTGGTTTGGATTGTATCTTCATCAGAAATACATGTATTTCTCTCCTCTCCTCTCCTCTCCTCCTCTCCTCTCCTCTCCTCTCCTCTCCTCTTCCTCTCCCCCTCCTCCTCTCCCCCCCCTCCTCCTCTCTCCTCCTCCTCCTCCTCCTCCTCCTCCCTCCTCCTCCTCCTCCTCTCTCCTCTCTCCTCTCTCCTCCTCTCCCCCTCCTCCCTCCTCTTCTCCCCTCCTCTTTCTCCCCCTCCTCCTCCTCTCCTCCCCATTCTCCCTCCTCCTCCTCCTCTCTCCTCCTCCTCCTCTCCCCCTCCTCCTCCTCCTCCTCTTTCTCATCCTCCTCTTTCTCCTCCTCCGTCCTCTTTCTCCTTTCCTCCTCCTCCTCCTCC
The DNA here is from genome assembly GCF_015228065.2 of Penaeus monodon. Lineage (NCBI taxonomy): Eukaryota > Metazoa > Arthropoda > Malacostraca > Decapoda > Penaeidae > Penaeus > Penaeus monodon. The sequence goes on along the minus strand of NC_051421.1, from coordinate 21,159,297 downwards.
TCCTCCTCCTCCTCCTCCTCCTCCTCCTCCTCCTCCTCCTCCCTCTCTCTCTCCTCTCTCTCTCTCTCTCTCTCTCTCTCCTCCCTCTCTCTCTCCTCCTCTCTCTCTCTCCCATCTCTCTCTCTCTCTCTCTCCTCTCCCTCCTCGCCTCCCTCTCCCTCCCTCTCCCTCTCCTCTCCCTCTCTCTCTCTCTCTCTCTCTCTCTCTCTCCCTCCCTCCCTATCTCTCCCCTCCCTCCCTATCTCTCCCCTCCCTCCCTATCTCTGCCTCTCTCTCCCTCCCTGTCATACATTTGTTCATTCATTTATATATACATACATATATAGATGTAGATATAAATAATATTGTATAAAAAAAAAAAAAAAAAAAAAAAAAAATATATATATATATATATATATATATATATATATATATATATATATATATGTATATACACATATATGTACATTGTATATATATATAATTATATATTGTGTATATATATGTATATATATATATTATATGTATATATGTATATGTATATATATATGTATATGTATATACAATGATTATGTATATTTATGTATATGTATATATAATGTATGTGTATATATATGTATATGTATGTATATATGTATATGTATATGTATATGTATATGTATATATATATATATATATATATATATATATTATATAGGTATACACCTATATATTCATATACATATACACATACTTGTATATATAAACATACGCATAGTATACATATACATATACTTATATACACACACATATATGTATATATGTATATATACACATATTTTTATATATAATATATGTACATATATGTATATATGTATATGTGTATATTTATATATTTCTATATTTATTTATATGAAAGGCATAGACCCTATTTACGCATGTTTACCATATCTGTATATTTTTTATTTGTATTTATTTTGATTTTTGTTATAAACATATAAGCAAATTTTTTACTTTCTTATTTGTGCTTTGAGATAATCCCTCCAGAACAGGTTACCTACAGTATCTCTGATTATGGCTCATTGCTTATATAGATCATGACTAGCCTAGTTTGTAGGTCTGCACTACGACCAAAACAGTGGAAGGGATCATGCAAATGGAATACACTGAAGGGAAGGGAATGTAGAGAGTTGCTAAACTTGTACCTTAAAGGGGACAAATTCATATCATGCTCTGTGTTGTGAGGTTATACCAGTGTTTGTTTTTATGGGTTGTGGTTTGTAAGTTAGCCTGTTGCAGATAATGAGTGATAGCAGGAAAAAGTGATTTAAGACCCTTTGTCTTCTTTTGAATGATATGCAGATGTTGTATCTTATGTAATACAGTCTGTGTACTTGGTTGAGGTGTTTGTAATTCCTGTTATTATTTTTTACTTGTTTGTTATTGCTTTTCTTGTGTGTGCTATATTAATGTTTTTTTTCAGACACTAATTGTCATCAGTATAATGTAATTTAGGTAATTTATCTGATAAGTCGAGGTTGTTAAGATTGCTGCTGAAATATGATAGTTTTCTTCACTGTATTTCATATCATTGTTTTTGTCCAGATAGTTTTATTATTTCTAGTAATTTTTATAAGATTAACAGTATTATTATAGTATTATGTTTTTTTAATTTTTTTATTACATCTTTTGCACTCGGGTTATAAAGCTTATTATTTGATTTCTCACTGATACTAGTATGTAAAAGTAAGGAAATTGGGAAGCTCAGGTGTCCTTTGTGGTACTCCCTATTTATTTTTGTTTGAGAAACTTTTGGTTGTGATAAATTTTATTTTAGATTATATTTTAAAACTGTGAAGATAAGAGTCTGGAGTGTAGAAGTTGTGGAGTTCAAATAGTGAAGATAGGAGCCTGGAATGAGCAAGTTGTAGATGTAAATGAATTGCCCATGTGAGGACATGAAGGGTTGAAGTTATTCTCTTCCCTTTTTGCAAATAAGGTACAGAATTTACATCAAATTTTTTTATCTGTTAAAGGCCCCGTGAAAATTTTTATTTCAAAGAAATTTTTCAAA
>NC_051421.1:21149510-21157165 GCF_015228065.2 Penaeus monodon | reverse complement strand
TTTGGTTCTTTTTTTAAAAAATTTTTTTTCCAGACAGCTAGTGCCGTTTTCAGTGATCTGTTAGTTTATCTTCGAAAGTAAATAAGGAAATTAATTGCTTATCGCTAATTTATAAAATCACGAGTGTTGGGGGGGTGCCTCAAAAATTTCACGTACATTGACAGTGTACATGTGTTTTTTATGAGGGAATGTGCAATAAAACGGGTATAGATATATAATTAATTATTCAGATTTAGAACTTTTTAGTAAATTTATCCCCACGAAAGCATTACTAAACCTTACCCAGGGAGCGGGGTTTGCCTCACTGCCGCACCGTTGCAGAAATCCGGGCATTTGGCTTACTTAAATGTTGGAAACCCGGGCTTGTGGCTTGTAGACCTAACCCACATAAACCACTTTTGTGCTTGTCAAGACCCTTCCTCCCCCATACAAATTGTTATCTTTTCTGCCTAACATTTTATGCATTTTTGCCATTTTCTCAATGTTTTTACTTCTCATTTAGAAATGCCAACTACAAGCCTTTACTGACAGATCGAGGGGTTTGTTATGATGGCTGTACATGTGACCTGGCAGTAATAGGTAAAAAAAAAAAAAAAAAAAATTCTGTCATTTCCTCTAGTCAGTAATCTTGTATGCACCATCTGAAAACTGTCATAAGTTGGTTGAAATTATATAGTCAAAGCAATATTTTTATCCAAAAGCAAAAACAATGGTATGTAAAAAAAAAAAAAAAAAAAAAAAAAAAAAAAAAAAAAAAAAAAATCTGGCTGACCTATTGTGTTTTATTCGGCCTTTGAATCATTACTGTTTATGATTTATTCTATTTGAGAAATGTATGACATTGTTGATTAATCAATTCATATTTACAATTTCAGGCTTAGCAAGCTTAAAGTTAGGGGAAGATGACACACTAAGTGAGGCAGACAGGGACACCTTAGCGCCTTTACCGCCCCCATCAGCAGCTTCACCTTGGGGTGGCCCACATATGCCATACGCTGGCACTTATGTTCCCCCAGCTACAGGCTATGCGCCAATGCCATTCAATTACACCAATGAATCGTATGCATTTAATAGAGACAGCAGCACCAAAAGTGGTTCTGGTAAGTGATACCACATGCTATAAACTTTTATGTATTATTTACTTCTTATAGAGGGAGAGATATAGGCCACGGTGGCTGAGTGGTTAGAGCATCGGACTCAAGACTGGCCCCGACGGCAATCTGAGTTCGAGGGTTGAGTCACCGGCCGGCGTGTTGTTTTCCCCTTGGGCAAAGGGAAATTCACCTCGATTGCCTGCCTAGCCCCCTGGGTGGGCAAGCCAGCTCAAGTCAGTGCCGGTCCCAGAACCGGGTAAATGGAGATGGTGACTCGATAAAAAAAACATGGGGCGGAAGGCAACGGCAAACCACCGCTCTAAATTGCCAAGAAAATCGTGGAAATCCATGGTTGCCAACGTCCTTGTAGGATAGGGCACTTGGGGGGGGGGGGAAATAGAGGAAAAGGGGGAGGGGGGAGAGAGTGAGAGTGAGAAAAAGTGAAATAAAGTGAGAGGCTAAAGAAAAAGAGAACTAGCGAGAATGGAAGATGAGAAAAAGAGAATGAAAGATTCACGGTGAAAAAGATAGCTAAAGAGTTGGGCAAGCAAGAGAGAGATTATCCCCCTTTTGCCTCAATCCTGTGCTCAGCATCTATACACACCTGCATATTTTGAATCTGACAACTTGAAAACTTGCACCCAAGTGTCTAACCACCTATTTTGAACATTCATGAGGCAAGGTATGTAGATGACTGCACACAAGATCAAGCCAGCCATGAATTATATGAACATCTTGTTTATAGTATTTAATTTTATTTATTTATTTATTATGGAGAGAGGGAGAGAGATAGAGACCTAAGTGTGTAACTTGTGTACTACAAACACCCAAAGATAAATACTGCATTTAATGAGAAATGAGAATTCAAGACCTATTTGTAGTTTGATAGCAAGGTGAAACTGAGGAATTTAGTCTTGAGAGACTAAGGTATAATTCACCAAAAGCTTAATTGATTCCGCCAAACCTCATGGGTTGAGTTTAGATTTTTATGGGTTTGATGGGTCGCATCTAGCTGTATGAAGCTGCTTGTGAAAAAATTAAAAAAGGCCATGATCATAAACTAGTGGGAAGGAATGACCCTTTCCATATTGTGATCCACCTCTTTGTAAAAAGGCATTCTAAAAAATGGAGGAGCATATTTCCCATAGTGGGTAACCTGTAGCTGACAGCTACAACACTTTCATATATCATGACAGTTTTTGTGATCAAATGTTTTATTTGGGCAAGTAAATTATAAACTACATTGTTTTTGCTCACCTATGATTGTTTATTTAATTGTTTTATGTATTTGCATTGGCTTGCATTAAAGTAAGAGTAGGGAATGATCTATTGAGGGAGAATGAAAAGCTACTCTCTTCTACTTTCAGTTGCATTATAAAAATATTACTGCCGTCAAGTAGTTGAAAGTTTTAAATTATCAAAGACTTCTGTTTATGTTTATTGAACAAGAGCATGTTTTTATAAAAGTTTTTGTTCCTTCTTTGGGAAGATCTTTATATTTATGTGAATTCCAGTATTTGACTATGCAGTTACCCTTTTTTCCCCCTGTGGAGACCACTTTACCACTGCTACAAGGGTTTAAAGACTGTGTATGACAAAATTGCATGCTTCTCCTTTGCCATGTTATTTCTCTTTTCCTGCGTAATTGTGTTTAGCTCTTGCCATTTTTGCCAAATCTTAAATGCTCACTCTGATCACCCCCCAAAAAGGTTTTGTCATTTGTGGAGAGTCATTCCTGTCACCCTGGCCTCCAGCCAAGTTCTCTTGATGGCAAGTTCCCTTCATCCTGGTCCAAAGTCTATTTTTTCCCCTGATAGTATGTTCATGTCACCTGCCACTTACCCAAATTTCTTCATCAAGATTGTAGGGGTTTTTAACCTCCTTATACGGGAAGATGAACTGGGCCAAGGTGACCAAGCACCATGCTATGTATGGTCAAGTATACTCTTAAATTTCCTTCACTTGTTTGGCCCTGAGATCGGCCCCTCATATTTAGGCTTAAAATTTCAATCAATGGAGCTAATGCTGGTGGAAACACATAGCTCCATCCACTCTTTGTTTTTCCCCTTATGAAGGTCACACATGGTGAGGGTCCTAGGCCTCAGTCCATCTGTAGCACCTCACAACAGATCTGAGTAGTCTAGCCAAGCCACAACTTCCAATACTGTACTCATTGGTTCAGAGCAAGGACCTTTTTATAAAAGAATCAAGAAAAGACTCCAAGGCACCAATACTGTCCAGGTTTCACTTCCATAGAGTAAAATTGGCAGTATCAGGGAATTGAAGACACGTAGCTTGGTCCTTCTGCACAGTTACCACATCTCCACATTCTCTTGTCAAGAGGTTTATGGCACCTGCTGCCAGGCCAATAAATCTACTGAATTCCTGTTCTAGAGTCATGAACTAAACTGCCCTATGTAAAACTGTGCAACTTCAGTGTCCTTTTTGGGAAGCACATACAGATTAAAGTTGTTGTTCTAGCTTCACTTCGATTGCCTCCCTAGCCACTGGGGGGCTAATCCAGCCCAAGTCGTGCTGTTTCCAGGCCCGGATAAATAGAGAGAATGATTACCTAAAAGGTGACACCGGGCCCACTCTCCCGGGGAAAGGAACTGGGCACCCTACCATGTACTCACCCCAAGAGCATCACAGCAGTATCATGCTGTGACCACGGCGGCTCAAACATGAACCTACCGTAATAGGCCGGGGTTTGGCCGAGGGGTTAGAGCATCGGACTCAAGACTGTCCCGATGGCAATCTGAGTTCGAGGGTTCGAGTCACCGGCCGGGTGCATTGTTCCCTTGGGCAAGGAACTTCACCTCGATTGCCTACCTAGCCCGCTGGGTGGGCAAGCCAGCCCAAGGCAGTGCCGGTCCCAGAACCGGGTAAAGAGAGATGGTGACTCGATAAAACACGGGGCGGAAGGCAACGGCAAACTACCACTCTAAATTGCCAAGAAAATCATGGAAATCCATGATTGCCAACGTCCTTATGGGACAGGGCACTTAAAAAAAAAAAAAAAAATGGAGTCTATATAACAAACATAACCTACAGTCTTGATTTATCAGGAAAATGGCAAATAGAGACCTTGCAAATAATATTTTGAAAATACATCATGGCTCTTAGTATTACGAAAAAACCAAAGGATGCTGGTATTTGGGCTGAATGGTCCCGCGCATACTAGGTGACGATATAAGCTCCCGGCAGCAGGCCCGGGCCACTAGAAACTACCCTTGGAAACGGTCCAATAGTGAAGCAGTTTCTTCTTTACTTCAAATTTTTTCAGAAATTAGACCAGCAGTGGCAGTTTATATTCTGAAAAATTATTCCAACGACTAATGTTTTCTCAATATCTCTATTCATATGTATATTTGTTTCCCCGCCCCCACCACCCACACCCCACCCACAACCCACCCCCCCACCAACAATCTCCTCTCCTCATCATCTCCCCCCACCCCCTCGTCACTTTCCTCCTCTCTCTCTCTCCTCTCTCGGCTAGTACAGTGTAACGTGTTGGCCTCTCATCCGAGGGTCGCGGTTCGCGCCCCCCCAGGCACGGAATAGCACTGTCGCCCGGGGTTACTGCTGTGGCTGGCACCACGGCGGGCAAGGCCCTCAGTTCCGCCAGTCAGCACAGCTCACAACACGTGAGCAAAAGCAAGCAGACAGTATGTCACACCAAGAATATCCATTGTATCAAATGGAATCCTAACCAAACTAAACGTTTAAACTCTCTCTCTCTCTCTCTCTCGCCACTGAGTGGGCAAGCCAGCCCAAGTCAGTGCTTGTCCCAAGCCCAGATAAATAGAGAGAATGATTACCTAAAAAAGGTAACACCGGCACACTCCGTGGAAAGGAACTGGGGACCCCACCACGTACTCACTCCAATATCATCACAACATGAAAACTACAATAAGTATCATGCTGTGACCACGGCGGGTCAAACAAAAAACCTACCGTTAAAAAGAAATAATAAAATAAACATGTAAGGGTTTATTATTACAAGGTAGTTTTAAATAAACTAACAAATTTATGAGTAGGTCATAATTCAAAATTTTCATATAAAGAGTCAATTTGTTTGTGTTTGAACTCGGTAACCAATCTAAATATATTCAGGTAAAAAAAAGTATTTGAAAAAAAAAAATTGTTGTTGTTTCTTTAGTAATTGGAGGAAGTTTTCAGAAAATGAACAGAAATATTCAAAAACCAAATATTTTTTTAGCTTCCATAGTAGTCTCATGAACAGTTTTTTTTCCAATGAAAATAAAATTCCATACCCCTGGAAATCCTGTGAAATTGTGCAGAACGTGATTAAGGGATTTAAAAATTTCTTTAGATATCATTAACATTTATGCTGATGCTTTATTTTATCATAATATTCTCAAAACTTTTGAGAAGGGAAAAGAAAAAGAGTTTTTTAGGAATGTTAAGATACATAAATTGTTCATGGTCTCGATAATTATTTCTGACAGGTGGGATAATACCTTCATGTCATTAGTGGTTTTAAACATGGTCCTTAAGTCAGTGGGTTTTCCCAAACGGGCTGACTAAGTATCCAGTGAAGAGCCTCAGAAAAATTAGACAGGGACACGAGCTTCTAGAATGGATCCAAGCGGGACAACCCAAATTTCTCAGATATGCAATCTGTAAAGACACATTAGAAAACCTTGGCTTAATACTTAACAAAGAAAAAATGGAATCAGTAAAATTACCGGCTAGAGTGGTTTTTTATATGGTCCTAATGAATGTCATTATAGTCTTGGGTTTTTGCTTAGGGGTGGGGCCATAGACAAAAATCATGTATGAAAATGGGTAATAATCAGAAGAAGCTTAGGAACACTGGCTTAAATTGTGTGTGTAAGGGGGTTATTTTCTTGTTTTGCCTTGAATGTGGTCATTGAGGAAAAACAAGCTAAAGCCACTTTTTTTTCCATCATTTTCTGTAAACGGAGGGAAATTTACTTGTTTCTTGTGCTTCTAATTTTTCCCTTGAGTGGCTGACAGCATGTGGCCCAGTATGGCACAAGAAACAGCCTTGAGGAATGAGTTAAGAGAAAGTTGTTTTTAGGTGTTGCTTCCATATTTGTTTATTTTCTCTTAATTATATTATTTAGAGGGATTATATGAAACTTATAATTCTCCTTGGTTTTTATTTTGTCAGGTAGTAGCGGTGGAACCCAGAAAAAAGTTGAACGAAAGTCGGCATCTCCAGCCCAAAGTGGAAGTGATAGTGAGGCCAAGTCAGCGGCAGTGCTCGCCGTCTGGGTAGTGGAGGTGGTGGTTCTGGCAGTGGCAGTATTGGTGGTGGCGGAGGTGGTGGTGGCGGTGGGACAGGTGGAACAGGTGGGGGATCCAGTGGATCTGAGAGATCAACAGCAACTACGTTATCCCAACCACCACAGCAACCACTTCCGCCTCATTCCACTCATCAGCACCCTACAGGTGTGCCTTCACTTACCCTCTGCATCCCTCCCACCCATCACAATCCCACCACATCTGTCACACCCACCTGGCCTGCCTCCCCTTCTCCCTCCCCCCATCCTTCCCACCCTGTCCACCCTCACCCAACAAGTGCCCTCACCTCCCACAGCCACCCCAATGACCCCCCTCCAGCATACTCCTCCTCATGCTCCCCCCCGGGCAAACTCGCACCCGGCTCCACCTTCACGCCCTGTGGAGCAGATGAACCCTGACCTGGCAGCTAGTACCAACAGTTTCAACCTGGCCATGGACAACCCCTGCAACTTTTTTGTTGATTCTGTCTGAAGCTTTAATTGTTTGGTTAGTATGTAAGATTTTGTGTTGTTTTCCCTTTTAGCTCTGTTTTTTTTCTCTTTGTTTCCTTTTAATTTATTTATTATATATATATAATATATATTATATATTATATATATATATATATATATATATATATATATACATACCTATATACATATATACATATATACACATATATATACATATATATACATGTATATATTACTTATAATTTTTTTTTCTTTTATTGTTATTTTTTCTTTTCCTATATGAAATTCATACTTGCTTCCTTCAGAGCATATTGTTTAAGCTTGAATTAATTTTATTCTCAGTTTTATACATAGAAAAAACTAGTATGAAAAACATGAAAGAAAATATTTTCTCACTTTCTCAGAAAATTTATATAAGTAAAGTTTGCCTTGTATTGTCAGGTATTTTTGGTGATTACTTATATTTGTTACATTTTTGTTAATTATTATTATATGAGGAATATTGAGTAAATATAGATATCAAATTTTAGAAACTAGGAAGTATTGAAATGTCAGTAGGTTTTTTAACATATAGTGTTCACATAATGATTAATTGAAATTTAGCATTTGGAAATAATTTTGCTACTTTTGGTTCATATAATCAGCAATGAAGCAGGCAAATTTTCTTGCTAAATGGTTATAGAATATTTGTCCAAATAGGTAGGACTATCCCTCTGGATTGTGAGATTGATTTTTAAATGTCAAAAGCTGAAAAGTTCAAGAATAAGATGGAGAACTTCTGTATCTGGTTTCCAATCCGTTCAGGAAAGAAAAA
>NC_051421.1:21146508-21149410 GCF_015228065.2 Penaeus monodon | reverse complement strand
AACGGAAAAGTGTCACTCACCCGTAGAGGTGAGCACAGTGAACACGTATCACACTATGTGCTTTGCCCAAGTAGCGCAACAGTGTGTAGGAAGTAGAAGTGTTTACCAAAAGTCCCACACAGCTTGTATTTGTGTATGGAGCCTATAGCTTTCTCTTAGCTCTTCAGAATGGCTTCCTTTATCTGGTTTTGTCTTCTGCTTTTGTCTCTCTTTTTCTTTTTGTTGTTATTTGTTTGTGTGAAAAGGGTTATGATTTATTTATTTTGAACATTATGATTGTGCTGGTTTTCTTGAATTACAGATTATGACTTGATTTTTACAAATATTAATGTAACTTGTTTATAATTTATGACTTAAAGTTCATGGATAAAGTTTTCCAAGGTTATATAATAAGCAGTAGTAACAACATTTTATTTTTAGCATAACTAGAGAAGGGTTATCAAGAATAAGTTTTCACTTGATAGCTGCTAAAAGTAGATGCACATATAGGACATTTGCTTTACTTTTTTTTATTCTTTAGATCAGATCTATTGTGTTCTAATCTTATTTGAGATTCAGTGAAATGAGATCATGGGTTAGGATAAGTGTACCATTATTTATCTGACTAGTGTGGATTACCTTGATTGTTAAACAGTCTGGAATGAAGATTGGTGATGATATGTAATGAACACCTTTTTCTCCTGGGTATGTATGCATATTGAAGTTTTATGAAGTTCATTCTTTCAACTTGATATTTGAGTTTTATTGTAAAAACATATGCACACAGTATTACCCTGTAACTTGGTTCCACCCTTATATATATATATATATATATTATATAATATATATAATATATATATTATATAATATAATAATATATATTATATGTAGGGATGTATGTTAGTTAGTTTGATGTTTATGTATATTTTAAAAATGTATATGTAATTTTATGATGTATGTAATGAATGTAATTATTTATGTATGTATTGTATATTATGGTATTTAGATATGATGTAATGTATGTTGTATGTGTATATATATTATATATATAATATATTTTATATAAATATATATATATATATATATAATATTTTATATATATTTTTAATATATATTATATATAAATTATATATATATAAAATATATATATAATATATATTATATATATATATATAAAATAATAATTAAAATAAATTTTGATATATATATATATATATAAATATAAAAATTTTATTAAAATATAATTATAAAAAAATTTTTTTTAAGGGGTAAATATTTAATTATATAATAAAATATATATATATATATAATATATATATATATTATATATATTAATATATTTTATAATATATTTATTAAAATATATATTTAATATAATATTTATAATTAATTATGTATAATTTTATTATATATATATTATATATTAATATATATATATATAAAATATATAAAATTTATAATTAATATATGTATAATATATAATTATATATAATATATATATATATAAAAATTTTATGTATATATATATATATTATATTATGTATTAATAATATATATAATATATTATATATATTAATATATATATATATATATATGTATTTATAAGTGTGTGTGTGGGGTTGTGTGTGTTGTGTGTGTGTGTGGTGTGTGTGTGTGTGTGTGTGTGTGTGTGTGTGTTTGTGTGTAAAAATTTAAAACCATTGTATATATGCATGTGTACTATGAATGTATTTTAGTTTGTAATATCATATATAAAATGTATATAATGTATATTTTGCAGGGTATGTATAAAATTTTGTATAGTGTAAATATATATATACATATATACACATGCATAAATATGTATGTTTGTATATACATATTATTACTATCTTGTGTGGATATAAAGGAACAGCAAGTGATAATTTTTATGACATTTAAAATGTGAGAGAAGTGAAATAATAATTACTGAAATAGGTTGAAACAGTTATATGGATTGTAACCAAAGGAAAATTAAAGATTTTCTACATTAAGAAGAACTGATATTAATAAAAGCTAATCCCATCATTCTTGCCCGAATGCTTATTTTATAAAATATGAAGACTCAATCCTAATTTTCATTTCAGAACTTTAGAGCCCCCCTTAATGTTTGTCCACTTCAAGCCCCATTATACCCCATTTTAAAAAGAAAAAATTGTTAACTGAGACCTTAATATTTATCACTACATCCCTGATGGTGCAGTTTGTGTGTCATCCACTTTTTCCTTGTTTTTGTGTACATTTTCTCTTTGCTTGTCAATGTGTTCTCACTGATAACAGATAAGATAAATTATTAATTAGATATGAAAATTTGATCTATGTTAATTGGACTTTTGATACTTTTATTTATTACACATTATTATTCCTGTCAATTCTCCAGCATTTTTCTCTTTTGTTGCAAAGTTTTGACATATAACTTGACATTCATAATACAAATCCTGTTTGACTTAAAACCCCGGTCTCCGAAAAAATTGAATTCAGCCTATTTTTAGCATTAATTTTATTAAAGCACATAATGATTTGTTAATCAGATGAGAACACCCAAGCAAATGTTATGTATCATATGGTTCACTTCACATCCTGCTTCAGCCCAAGTCAATAGTTTTGTGTGTTACTGTGTATACAATCTGTAGAGGTACTTAAAACTTAGGATAACAGCCAGCATTAAAAGTTGTAAAATGAGATAAAAATTCATTAGTCTTTTTATTTAACTATTTGATAATGTAACTCTCCATATCTGAATATGTTGATTATCTTTCTTGGTAAATAATGTTTCTACGGAAATCTCAGGGATATGGCCACACTTTTAGATTTGCAAAGAAGTCAGTGATTATTTGTAGATAATTAACAAAATAAGGAATCTTCTCAGATTATCAAGCAAGCTCTTCCTTTTTTCCCCCAATTC
>NC_051421.1:21129008-21141508 GCF_015228065.2 Penaeus monodon | reverse complement strand
TAAAATTTTTTTTCACAAAAACCTTTCTCTTTTTATTTTTGCATTTTTTTGTGCTTTTAGAAAGGGCTTTTATATTTTTTTAACCATTTTAAAACCCAAATTTGGGTTTTTTCCAATATTAATTAAATATGATCAATGATATCTATTGACATCTACTTCAAAAAATTTGGTTTTTTGATTTTTCTCTTTTTCTTTACCCTTTTTCTTTTTCTGCTTGCTTTCTTTTTGCCGCTCTCCTTCCATAAAATCTTAAATTTTAGGTATTTGTATCATTATTGCATAAATATAGACATATGCTGCAACACTGCTTATGATAATTATAGATTGAAACAACAATTTCTTTGGAAATAAATCCCCCTTGCCCCCTACATAGATATGAACCCTTTTAATATATTTTTCTGATTACATTTAGAAGAAAAACCACAAGGTGTGGTTTGGAATAAAAAACTGACAAGGAGAAAACAGAAATCATTTTCAGTAAATCCACACTTGCTAAACTTTTTTTAAGGGTTTAACCCCACGGAAAAATTTTGGGGTGAATATACAGTAAGAAAGTCATAAATTTAAAAAATTTCTACAGCAAGAAAATGGTAGGATGAATCTTGTACCTTGTATTATGTCTCTTATTTTTTTTAATATTTTTTTTTTATTTATTTTTTTTTTTTTTTTTTTTTTTTATTTTTTTTTTTTCATGAATGTCACTGCCCCTAAATTTAACAATTTAACTGTCAGCTTTACTGCCCATCTATGTTCCATAATTATTATCCCCCCCCCCCCCTCCCAGTCAGCAGCATATTTACCTTCATATACTGATTAGTGCCTCTCCCCCAACATACTATAGTCTCTTCTATCCTCGTCCATCTGCCTCTTTAAGATGTTTGTACTATGGAATGCTATGTATCCATATATCAGTAGAGCTTGTCATATGTCAAATGAAAATGATTTAAATTTAAATTTTTCCCGTGTTTTCTCCTTTAGTGAATTTTTTGTTTTGGGCCTGAATGCATTGCAATAGTTTATTTATTTATTGATTTGTTTATTTATTTTTTGGCATATGCCCTCAGCAGCTTTGTTGTCAAATTTTAATGGCATGCAACTTCTAAAGTGTAGATTGTGTATTGTCTTGCTCATTATTATTTTTTTAAATATAACTACATCCATTTTCCATGAAAACAAAACAGGACACTGAATTAGAAATGTATGTTGCATTGATAGAAATACTGAAAATGAAATAAAAGCTGTATGGAGGATAATTATAACATAACCCTATCTTATATTCTAAACATTCCAAATACATAATGGAAAAAATTCTTTGAAGGGACTTATAGCACCTTTAAAAATTCTACTGTGGTGGCTCCATTGTAATTGATTATATGAAATGTGAATCTTTTTATCAGATTGAATATGGTTGATAAACTTTAGCTATTATAAAAATAGTATAGAACATTAAATTATTCAACACACGAAGTTACATACATGCTGTTTTGTATGCTGACACTTCCCAGTGAATTCTGTACTTATTTGATTTGCAAGAGTTTACTTAACAAGGAATAGAATGAAATTATGAAGTGTTTTAGATATTGACAGAGAGATGAGAATAAATGGAAGGAAATACTCATCAGATGAATTCATACTCCATCATTAAATTAAGTCATGTTTTTATTATTGTGAATAACATCAGTGTTAGTGGATGCATGTGTTTAATATTTAATTGTCCTTGCTGCTCTTACTTGATGTTTCATTGATTGGCAGAGTAGGGGGTAACTGGATTTTTTTTATTATTACTATTTTGTTATTTTTTTCTAGTTTTTGTTAGCAGATTTATGTGATTGTAGACTAATATGTGATATGTCTGTAGCCATGCGGATCAATGGTCATGGAAGCCGTGTGCCTCGACACCACGGCTATGAGTCATCGTCTATGATCAGTTCTGATTTAGAATCTACTAGCTTCTTTGACTCGGATGATGATGCCTCCAGTCGTATCACTGCCACCACAACAGGTATGGGGATACTCTAAAACCAAGTCCACCTGTTTTGGAGAAATGTTTTCATAAGATTGCTCCATGTTGCTCTAACTTTCTTGGATTTTTAATTGCTAATTTTGTAGTTATTTGGCTACATTTTCTTTCAGCATTTATTTTTGAAGTTGAATTGATTTTTGGAATTTGTTTTTTTTCATTTTATTTTACGAATATCTTAACATAGCCATATTCGTGAGCTGTGTTCTTAACTTCATAGACCCTTTACACCATGCTCTAATTTACTCCCTCTGTATCAGGAAGCAGCAGCGTATCTCGCCTCCATGCCCCCCATCGCGAAAAAGCAGCGCCGAAAACCGCTGCAACCTCCTATGTCACGCACTTCTTCTTATTTTTTATTATGACTCTACAATGTCTCTAATATATTACTGTCACGTTAAACATGGACACTGTAAATTTTCTGGGGATATCTATCGTTGGGCAATCAAGAAAAGGGTGGCGATGGAGGTTTTCATGGGGATCAATTATAAAAGGGTAAGTTTATTGTTGTTCTTGTTTGTCAGTTATAACTTGACTCCAAATACACATGATGCTGATTCTAGATATTCTAATTCAGGAATTTGAATATAAAAATGCATATTTCAAGTTAGTTGCTTCAAGAATAAATTTGGCTTTGGATATATGTATATATTTTTTTGGTAATATTATATTTTTATCCACTCATATATATACGCAAAGGGTTAGGCTTAGAAAAAAGGGAAAAGAATGCTATATATACTTCTGTAAGCAAAAATTGGGGGTTCCTAACATTGGGGCATGCAAAGGTAGTACTTGTTGTTCATGAGCAAAGTTCAAAATTTGAGAGGTGGCAAAATATGATGTATAATTTCTTGCAGTAAAGCCTCCAAAGGCTTTTTAGGAAGGAAAAAAAAGTATACTGATTTACATATCTCCTTCATTTATTTAGTAGATAGACTGAGGCACTGGGAAAACTGATTTAATTAATATGGATCTTTGATAGTGAAAAAGTTGGGAACCATTGTTCTGGTGTTTGTATGGTAATGGATTAAAGGAAGAAAATCTTCGGGGATGGAATAGGTAAATTATTAGTGAGATAGTATTAGACAAGTTTAAACAAACTGTTTAAGATAATGAGCGAGTTATTCCGATGAAAGTAAGTCCTGTGGGTTTAAGCTCTTATAGTTTATAATTTGTGATTAGATAGTGTAATAGTAGGGCTTTTGTTTGATTAAGTTGTTTATTTTGGTTAAATATCCAACTATAGCATATTTTTTTATATACATTATTTTGTAATTTAAATCTCAAGTAATTTTTTTTTTTTAGTAAAATCAAAATAGCTATCCACATTAAGGTTGTAATATTTTCCTGAAAAGGAATGATTTTATATGAATGTTTAATGTAAAATTTTTATAGAGCTATTTTTTAAAAATACCTCCAAAATGGAACAGTAAATGAAACCCATAGTACTATGCTGTTCAAGTGCTTATTTTTCAGAGTTAAAAATTTTATAAAGCGTCTGTGTAAATATGTACTGTAGAATCAGTCTCTGTAAGTGCACCATTAGCAAATTGTCCACAAAATGAAACAATTGCCTGCATGTTAAAATTTTGGACTGAAAGTTCTGTTATGAAAGGGAAAGAAACTTAACCGATTGTAGATTAGGGATTAGTACAGAGGGTTTTATTCTATGGGTTTTGGTAGTATCTCTATATGGTATCTATCTTAAGATATGTAGTATTTTAAAGATTTCGTAATGTATGGTCTTTGGAAATTGCCTCCCAGAAAGACAAATTTTTTCTTTTTTACAGTGTTAAAAAGAGAAGGGATCCTTGGTTTGACTAATCTCATTTTGCTTGATACTCTGAAAATGGTATGACATTTGCCAAGTGATTTCATTGTCAGCTTTGAAATAATAGAAATCTTAATTTGTGTGATAACAGCTTTGAGTTGATATCAAAAAATATGCTTTTGTCTTTTCAGTGGAGCGGTAGCATTAGATGGGCGTATAGAGCCTGAGAATGATCCTCCAGGTTAATGACATTAACTTTGAGAACATGAGTAATGACGAAGCAGTTCGGGTGTTGCGAGAGTTGTTCAAAAACCAGGGTGAGTTCCTTGATATTTAGAAAACTAATCAGTTTCATTTTGCAAATCAATGGGAAGTCATTGCATCAAGGGAAAATCACAAATCCTCCCTTAAAATAAGATGAAAAAGACTTCTCACTTTCAAATGTACTTGTGTACACACAATAATTAATTGCAAGTGGGAAAATTCTTTTACAAAAAAGCGGGGCCCGATGATTTATCTATTTACAAATTTTCCAGCCATTTCTTAGAGTTGTGGCATGCTATATAATCCTGCAATGGTATTGGCTTATGAACAGTGTTGGGTTTCAACTAGTGAAATATTTTTATTTACATTTAGATATTTAACAGAAAAGTTAAAGTTATGGCCCTTGGCCCGCTTTTTACGATGCTCAGATTTACACCTAGTTTCCCAATTTCTTTACAGTGGAAAGGAGGGAGTGAAAAAGTGTATAGATTGGGGGTTGTTCTTTTTTCTTTTTTTGTTTGTTTTTTTGTATTTTTATAATTTTTTTTCATTTAATTTTTATCGGTGATGCTAATCATCCAAAGTTTTAATACATAGCGGGGACCTTTTTAACCATTTTAAAAAAAAAAAAAAAAAATAAATATAAATAATAATATATATTAAAGTTGGGAGCTTTCAACTTTTAACTTTTTTGAAAGCCGCTTTTTATTTTTAAGTGAATCTCTTTTTTTCATTTCCAAAACCTTCATTTTGCCTTTTTGGAAGAAAACATTTGGTAAAAACAAATTTTTCCCTTTTTTTTTTGAGGAGGAGGAGGAGGAGGGGGACGAGGAGGAGGAGGAGGAGGGGGAGTGGGAGGAGGAGGAGGAGGAGTGAGTGAGGAGTGGGGGGGGGGTGGGTGTGTGTGGGGTGGGTGGGGGGGGGGGGTGGGGGGGGGGGGGGGGGGGTGGGGGGGGGGGTGGGGGGGTGGGGGGGGGGGGGTGGGGGGGTGGGGGAGAGACACATACCCAATAAAAAAAAAAAAAAAAAAAAAAAAAAAAAAAAGGGGGGGGGGGGGGGGGGGAAAGGGGGGTGAGAGGGGGAAAGGGTTTTTAAAGATAAATGAAGGAAAAAAAAGAAAAAAAAAAAAAATATGTAAAAAAAAAAAAAAAAAAAAGAAAAAAAAATAAAAAAAAAAAAAAAAATATTAAAAATTTTTAAAAAAAAAAAAATAAAAAAAAAAAATAAAGAAAAAATAAAAAAAAAAAAAAAAAAAAATTTTTTTTAAAAAAAATTTTTTTAAAAAAAATTAAAAAAAAAAAAAAAATTAAAAAAAAAAAAAAAAAAATTTAAAAAAAAAAAAATTTAAAAAAATTATAAAAAAAAAAATAAAAAAAAAAAAAAAAAAAAATAAAAAAAAAAATAAAAAAAAAAAATATATATAAATTTATATTAAAAAAATTTTATAAATATAAAAAATAAAAAATTTTAAAAAAAATTTTATAAAAAAAATATTATATATAAAATAAAAATATAAAAATTTTATATAAATTATAATAATATATAAAAATTAATAAAAATAATATTTAAAAAAAAAATAAAATAATTTTTATAAATTTTTTTTTAAAAAAAAAAAAAATTTTTTTAAAAATTTTTTTTTAATTAAAAAATATATATATATATAAATATAATTTTAAATATAAATATAAAAAAAAAATTATTCAAAATTTAAATTAAAATTTTTTAATAATTTAAAAATTATAATTTTTAAAAAAATATTTTAAAAAAAAAATAAATTTTAAATTTAAAAAAAAAATATAAAACTTATATTTTTTTACCAATTTAAAAAAATTAAAAATTTTTACTATTTAAAAATATTAAATAAAAAATTATAATTTAAAAAAACCAAAAAAAAATAATTTAAAAAATTTTTAAATTTTAATTAAATAATTTTTTTAATTTAAAAAATATATTTTAAAAAACCACAACCACCAACCCCAAAAAAAAAAAAAAAAAAAACCCCCCCCAAAAAAAAAAAAAAATTAAAAAAAAAAAAAAAAAAACACACAACAACAAAACAAACCAAAAACCAAAAAAACCAAATAAAAAAAAAAAAAAAAAAAAAAAAAAAAAAAAAAAAAAACCAACAAAAAAACCAACCAAAAACCAAACCCCCAAACCAAAACCCCCAACACCAACCCCCAAAAAAACCAAAAACCACCACAAACAAACCCCTATATTAAAAATTTTAAAAACAAAATTTTTAAAAAAAAATTTTAAAAAAATAAAAAAAAAAAAAAAAAAAAAAAAAAACCCAAAAAAAAAACCCAAAAAAAAAAATATTTAAAAAAAATTAAAAATATAAAAATAAAAAAACCCCAAAAAAAAAATTAAATCCCACTTTAGAAAATTTTAATTTTAAAAAAAAAAAAAAAAAAAAAAAAAAAAAAAAAAAAACCCAAAAAAAAAAAAAAATAAAACTTCCCCAATAAATCTTTTAAAAAACAAAAACCCAAAATAAAAAAAACAATAATTTAAAAAACAAAATTTTTTTCCCCCAAAAAATTTTTTTTAAAAAACAAAGTGAAAATGAAAAAAAAAATTCAAAAAACGCCCCTTTAAAAAAAATGGTAAAAAATTTTATATTAAAAAAATTTTTTAAAAAATTTATTAAATTTAAAATTTTAAAAAAAAGGGGAAAAAAGGGAAATTTATTTAAAGGGGAAAATTTTTGGACAAAAAACACACACACCCAAAACCCCCCCCCCCCCTAAACCACACACCCCCACAACCCCCTACCCCCCAAACACACCCCACGAACCCCCCCACCCCAAACACACACACCCCCCACCCCCCCACACACACACACACAACACACACACACACACACAACACACACACACACACACACACAACACCACTCACTCACTCACTCACTCACTCACCATCACCACTCACCACTCACTCCCACTCACTCACCCCCTCACTAAATCACTCCTCACTCACTCCTCAAAAATATTAAAAGAAAGCAAAATAATTTTTTTTCCCAAAAATCAAATTATTTTTCCTAAAAAGGGACAAAGATGAAGGATTTTGGTAAGAAATAAAGAAGATATCAATTAAAAATGAAAAGACGGCTTTCAAAAAGTATGAAATTAAAAGCGCCAATTTAATAAAATATATATATATATATATTTTATATATATATTAAAATTATATATAATATATATTTTATATAAAAAAAGGGTTTATAGAAAGGTGCCAGCTATGTATTAAAACTTTTGGGATGATATAGAAAACATTACACGTATAAAAAAATTTTGCAATGATATAAATTATAAATACAAAAACACAAACAAATAAAGAAAAAAAGAACAATCACCCACATCTATACACTTATTCACCCCCTCTCTTTCCACTGTAAAGAAACTATGGAACTAGGTGTGAATTGAGAACAATACGTAATAAGCTGGTCCAAGGGCCATAAACTTGTAACATTCTGTTAAATTATCTAAATGTCAAATAAAAATATTTCACTAGTTGAAATCCAACACTGTTCATAAGCCAATACCATTGCAGGATATATATAGCATGCCACAACTCTAAGAAATGGCTGGAAAATTTTGTGAATAGATCAATCATCTGGCCAGCTTATTTGTAAAAGAAGTTTTCCACTTGCAATTACATTATTGGGGGTACACAAGTACATTTGAAAGTGAGAAGTCTTTTCATCTTATGTAAGAGGGAGGATTTGTGATTCCCTGATGCAATGACTTCCCATTGTATTTTTCAAAAATGAAACTGATTGTTTTCTAAATATCAAGGAACTCACCCTGGTTTTGAAACAACTTCTCGCAACACCCGAACTGCTTTTGTCATTACTCATGTTCTCAAAGTTAATGTCATTAACCTGGAGGATCATATCTCCAGGCTCTATACGCCCATCTAATGCTACCGCTCCACTGAAAAGACAAAAGCAATATATTTTGATATCAACTCAAAGTGTTATCACACAAATTAAGATTTTATTATTTCAAAGCTGACAATGAAATCACTTGGGAAGCCCTTTTTCAGATACAAAATAGATTAGAAAAACCCAAAGGACCTTCTTTTTTTAAAATTAAAAAAAATTTTTTGGGGCAATTTCCAAAGCCAACATACGAAAATTTTAAAATACTAACTATCTTAAGATAGAACATATAGGATACTACCAAATCTTAGAAAAAAAACCCTCTGTACTAATCCTAATCTACAATCGAGTTAAGTTTTTTCCATTTCATAACAGAACTTCAGTCCAAAATTTAACATGCAGGCAATTGTACATTTTTTGGACAAGTTTGCTAATGGTGCACTTACAGAGACTGATCTACAGTACATATTTACACAGACGCTTAAAATTTGTAACTTGAAACATAAGCACTTGAACAGCCATAGTACTATAGGGTTTCATTTACTGTTCCATTTTGGAGGTATTTTTTTTTTAAAAAAAGCTCTATAAAATTTTACATTAAACATTCATATAAAAATCATTCCTTTCAGGCAAATTACAACCTTAAATGTGGATAGCTATTTTGATTTTACTAAAAAAATAAAATTACTTGAGATTTAAATTACAAAATAATGTATATAAAAAAATTATGCTATAGTTGATATTTAACCAAAAAAAACAACTTAATCAAAAAAAGCCCATACTATTACACTATCTAATCACAAATATATAAATATAAGAGCTTAAACCCACAGGACTTACTTTCATGGAATAACTCGCTCATTACTTAAAACAGTTTGTTTAAACTTGTCTAATACTATCTCACTAATAATTTACCATCCATCCCCGAAGATTTTCTTCCTTTAATCCATTACCATACAAACACCAGAACAATGGTTCCCAACTTTTTCACTATCAAAGATCCATATTAATTAAATCAGTTTTCCCAGTGACCTCCCGGGCTATCTACTAAATAAATGAAGGAGATATGTAAATCAGTATACTTTTTTTTCCTTCCTAAAAAGCCTTTGGAGGCTTTACGCAAGAAATTATACATCATATTTTGCCCTCTCAAATTTTGAACTTTGCTCATGAACAACAAGTACTACCTTTTCATGCCCCAATGTTAGGGAAACCCCAATTTAGCTTACAGAAGTATATATAGCATTCTTTTCCCTTTTTTTCTTAAGCCTACCCTTTGCGTATTATATGAGTGGATAAAAATATAATATTACACAAATATATACATATATCCAAAGCCAATTATTCTTGAAGCAACTAAATTGAAGTAGCATTTTTTATATTCAATTCCTGAATTAGAATATTTTGATATCAGCATCATGGTATTTGGAGTCAAGTTATAAGGGCAAACAAGAACAACAATAAACTTACCCTTTCATAATTGATCCCACATAGATACCTCCATCGCCACCTTTTCTTGTTTGCCCAACGATAGATATCCCCAAAAATGACAGTGCCCATGTTTAACGTGACAGTAATAATATTAAGAGACATTGTAAGTCAGTAATAGAAGATATAGAAGAAGTGCGTGACATAGGAGGTTTGCAGGGGGTGTCGGCGCTGCTTTTTTCCCTCGATGGCGGGCATGGAGGCGAGATACGCTGCTGCTTCCTGATAACAGAGGAGTAAATTTAGAGCATGGTGTAAGGATCTATGAAGTTAAGAACACAGCTCACTGAATATGGCTATGTTAAGATATTCGTAAAATAAAATGAAATAAAACAAATTCCAAAAAATCAATTCAACTTCAAAAATAAATGCTGAAAGAAAATGTAGCCAAATAACTACAAAATTAGCAATTAAAAATCCAAGAAAGTTAGAGCAACATGGAGCAATCTTATGAAAGCATTTCTCCAAAACAGGTGGACTTGGTTTTAGAGTATCCCCATACCTGTTGTGGTGGCAGTGATACGACTGGAGGCATCATCATCCGAGTCAAAGAAGCTAGTAGATTCTAAATCAGAACTGATCATAGACGATGACTCATAGCCGTGGTGTCGAGGCACACGGCTTCCATGACCATTGATCCGCATGGCTACAGACATATCACATATTAGTCTACAATCACATAAATCTGCTAACAAAAACTAGAAAAAAATAACAAAATAGTAATAATAAAAAAAATCCAGTTACCCCCTACTCTGCCAATCAATGAAACATCAAGTAAGAGCAGCAAGGACAATTAAATATTAAACACATGCATCCACTAACACTGATGTTATTCACAATAATAAAAACATGACTTAATTTAAAAGAGGAGATGAATTCATTGATGAGATTCCTTCCATTTTTTCATCTCTGTCAATCTAAAACCTCATAATCATTTATTCCTTGTTAAGTAAACTCTTGCAAATCAATAAGTACAGAATTCATGGGAAGTGTCAGCATACAAACAGCATGTATGTAACTTGTTGTTGAATAATTTAATGTTCTATACTATTTTTATAATAGCTAAAGTTTATCAACCATATTCAATCTGATAAAAAGATTCACATTTCATATAATCAATTACAATGGAGCCACCACAGTAGAATTTTTAAAGGTGCTAATAAGTCTTTCCAAGAGAATTTTTTCCCATGTATTGTAATTTTGTTGAATGATTTAGAATATAAGAGATAGGATTAATGTTATAAATTAGTCCATCACATACAGCTTAGTTATTTCATTGTCACTGTATTTCTATCGTATGCAACATACATTTCTAATTCAGTGTCCCTTGTTTTGTTTTCATGGGGAAAAATGGATGTAGTTATATATTTAATAAAATAATAATGAGCAAAGACAGATACACAATACATAACACTTTAAGATATGTTGCATGCCATTTAATATTATGCACAACAAAGCTGCTGAGGGCATATGCCAAAAAATAAATAAACAAATCAATAAATAAATAAACTTTTGCAATGCATTCAGGCCCAAAAACAAAAACTTAACACTAAAGGAGAAATCATGGGGAAAATTTAATTAAACAGTCATTATACATTTGACATATGACAAGCTCTACTGATATATGGATACATAGCATTCCATAGTACAAACATCTTAAAGAGGCAGAAGAGAGGATAAAGAGACTTAGTATGTGGGGGAGGGGCACTAATCATATATAAAGGGTAAATAGTGCGACTGGGGGGGGGGGGGGGGGATAAAAATTTAGGAAAACATAGATGGGCGTAAAGCGACAGAAAAATTTGTTAATTTAGGGGCAGTGTCTGAAAAAAAAAAAATAAAAAATAAAAAAAAAAACAAATAAAATAAAATAAAAATAAAATATTAAATAAAATAAGAGACATAATACAAGGTACAAGTTCATCCTACCATTTGCTTGCTGTAGAAATTTGTTAAATTTATGACTTTCTTACTGTATATTCTACCTCAACTTTCGATCCGTGGCTATAACCATTAAAACAAGTTTAAGCAAGTGTGGATTTACTGAAAATGATTACTGTTTTCTCCTTGTCAGTTCTTATTCAAAACCACACCTTGTGGTTATTCTTCTAAATGTAATCAGAAAATATATTAAAAGGCTTCATATCTATGTAGGGGACATATTGGCGATTTATTCCTAATGAATATTGTTGTTACACATCTATAATTATCAAAGCGTGTTCGCAAAGTTAATTTATAAAAATGATACAAATACCTAAAATTTAAGATTTTATGGAAGGAGAGCGGCAAAAAGAAAGCAAGCAGAAAAAGAAAAGGATAAAGAAAATGAATAAAAATACAAACAACAAATTTTTAGAAGTAGATGTCAATCAGATATCAGTTGACTCTATATTAATTAATATTGGAAAGAAACAAATTAGGTTATCAAAATGAGTTAAAAAAGGTAATTAACAGCCTTACTAATGACTACAAAGCAATGCATAAAGAATAAATATGAGAAAGGTTTTTGATGAAAAAAATTCTATGATGGAAAAAAAAGTGCAACATCGTAGCAATGAAAATTAATACAAATCACAATACAATTTTTTTCTTCTCTCTCTCTCTTAAAATGATATGCTTTTAATCCATAACATTAACAAAAGCAAAGTATCATAACTCTTTCATAAAGGATGATGGTTAAAAAGATGTCTTCCTAAAATGACTCTTGCATACACATGCTGAAAATAATTTAAAACAAATAATATTATATAAATCAAATAAATAAAACCACAATAAAGAAACATGAAGCTGTGTGGATCACTCGCTTATCAATCCCTGAACACCTTGGTAGTGAAAGTGACAACATAATACTCCAGAACTCAGTCCTGTTTTATTCTTTAAACAAATCATGGTATGACCTATTATCTGTCAAAAAAAAAAAAAAAAAAAAAAATTAAAAAATAAATTAAATTTTTTTAATTGGTATAAATACTTTAAAAAACCCTTCCCCCTTTAAAAATTTTAAAAACCCCTTTTACCCCTTTTTTTTAACTTTTTTCCTGAAAAACCTTTTCCAAAAAAAAAAATTT
>NC_051421.1:21122250-21128908 GCF_015228065.2 Penaeus monodon | reverse complement strand
AAAAAAGGAAAAAAAAAATTTCGGTTTTTTTTTTTTTTTTTGGGGGGGTTAAAAAAAAAAAAAAAAAAAAAAAAGGGAAAAAAAAATGGGAAAAAAAAAGGGGGGGATGGGGGAAAGGGGGGGAAAAAAGGTTTTGGGGGGGTGAGGGGGGAAAAAAGGGGGAAAAGGGGGGGAGAAAAAGGGGGGGGAAAGGGGGGGAGGGGGAGGGGGGGGGGAGGGGGGGGAGGGGGGGGAGGGGGGGGGAGGGGGGGGGGAAAAAATTTTTTTTTTTTTTTTTTTTTTTTTT
The DNA here is from genome assembly GCF_015228065.2 of Penaeus monodon. Classification (NCBI taxonomy): domain Eukaryota; kingdom Metazoa; phylum Arthropoda; class Malacostraca; order Decapoda; family Penaeidae; genus Penaeus; species Penaeus monodon. Next base: position 21,128,622 of record NC_051421.1, on the reverse strand, counting down.
TTTTAAGTGTTTGTTTTTGGGTGGGGGGGGGGGGGAAAAGGAGGAAAAGGAAAAAAAGAAACCAAAATTTTTAAAAAAAGAAAGGTTTTTTTTTTTTTAAAAAAAATTTTATAAAAAAGTTTTTCCCCAAAAAAAGGGGGAAAGGGGGGGAGGAAAAAAAGGAGGAAAAAGAGGGGGAAAAAAGGAAAAGGGGGGAAAAGGGAAAAAGGAAGGAGAAAAAAAGAGAAAGGAAAAAAAAGAAAAAAGGAAAAAAAAGGGAAAAGAGAAAAGGGGGGGGGGAGGGGGGAAAAAAGGGGAGGGGGAGGGGGGGGGGGGGGGGGGGAGAAAAGGGGGGGGGGGGGGGGGAAAGGGAAAGGGAGGGGAGGGGGAAAAAAAGGGGGAGGAAGAGAAGGAAAAAGGAGAAGAGGAAGGGGAAAGAGAGAGGGAGGGAAAGAAGGGGGAGAGAAAGAAAGAGAGGGAAGGGAAGGAGAGAAGAGGAGAGAAAAGGAGAGAAGAGAGGGGAGGAGAGGGAGGAAGGAGGAGGAAAGGGAGAAGAGAAAGAGGGAGGGAGGGAGGAAAGGGGAGGGAAGGGGGGAAAAGGAGGGGAGAAGGAAAAAGTCCCCCACTGCAAAAATATTTTCAAAACTGCCCGACTAAAAAGGGGCATCCTTCAAAAACCCTATGAGTGAAACCTCCCCTTTTCATTGGGGAATACATTTAAAAATTAGTTAGCATAATGACCATTTTTAATTTTGGATTTACTTTCAGGCCTGCTCAAAAGGGTTGTTTTTGGGGGGGCAATTCCACAATTCTTTAAATTGGGGCCTTGCTCGCAATGACTCAGCAGAATTAGAAAAACTAATTAAATTTCCTAAGCTTTCCCCCAAACCCCAAAAATGGTCATAATGAAATACCAAAACCAAAAACCCCGTTTAAATGCCAAGTGATGGAGATAAGTCCCACACATGCCAAATTGGTTTTATGAAAAAAGACTACTCCCTTCCCTTTAAAGAATGCCGACATGAAACCCTTTTTTAACAATGAAATAACCACAACTTAAAATCCTTTCCCCTTTTACAAATTAAAGTATTCCAAGTCGTTCTCCATCTCTCAAACACTTTTAAATGAAACCTCAATAAAGTTTTTTTTAACAGCATGATGCATTTTAATTCCCGGTAACTAACTTTTTGGGGTAAATGAAAAAATATTCAATTAAAAAATTTCAAATTTAACTTTTCCCTTTAAAAAGCTTCTATAAATTTTTAACTTATAAATACTTGAAAAAATATTAAATATATTCAAGAGAGTTTATTTATTGGTCCCCCCTAGTGACTATAAGGGAAATTTGGTTTTTTTTTTTATATTGGATGAGAAAAATTTTTCAAAAATTTTTTTTTAAAAAAAATAACAAACTTTTTTTTTTTCAAAAAACACTTTTTTTTTAAAATAAGTGCAAAATTTAATAATTTTCAAGTTTTCCCCCAGATTTGGGGTACGCCTTGACATTTACTGCGTGAACAACTAACTCCTCTATAACACTTATCCTACTAAAATACACACTTGAGACAAATATTAGTCATAGTCTACTAATACTTTTTCTCTTAGCTTTGGGATCCCCTATACCCTTCTAGACTTGCTCCGTAAAATGCAGTAAGAACATCACTTATCGAAAAAAAAAGAGTAAGACTTTCTTTATATACAAATTTTAGTAAGACAATTCATCTTAACATTTCCATACATATTCACATCAGATCAACTCAACTGGTAAACTTACTCTCTGATCTCTGGGATCCTGCTGAAGTGATAGAAGTAGCTGGTGAAGCTTAAGGTGCTCGATCAGATGGGCTCGGATCTATGGTTCTTCCACCGTCCATCTGAAACTCCTCGTCGCTGCAGAGTGCAACCAGAGTCGGGATAAATAATGGATGTGTCTATGCTCTTAAAATAATTTCACGAACACTTCTGAGGGCCTCCATTTACATGATTTATCTATTACTATGGAAAAGGCAGGTAAACCCCCACTTTGAACAAAAGTGACTGTGTAGACAGAGAGATCTAGCCTATTTGCCTGATATGTTGGTGGGTATAAACTGGAAAAAACAAATTTGTATCAGTAGAACGACTTAACTATTTGTGGTCTCCACTCTTCATAGACCTTCTCAAACCTGTATTAAATACACTAAAACAAGAAAGCCTATAAATTGCTTACAGTCATCACACAACACAACAAATAGACTGCCAAAGTAATAATGCGAGCTTAACCTCAGACAACCTCTTGCAATTTATAGAAAATAATACACTCCCATGAAGCAACTGCTATTTCTTCTTTTTCTTTCTATTTTAAAAAACATCTTAACTGAACATTCCACACTTCCGAAATGGCTATGGCAGGGAACAATGCCAAAATGATTAGTAATCCGACAATCTAATAAAATAACAAGTGACTACTCAATCATATTTCATATCACAAAAATAGTGACAGTATACTAGGGATTTAACTGTACTAACAACTACTATAAGTGACCATGAAAGAGATTTTTGCTCATCAATTCTAGTCTTTGCTTGTAATGGCCAAAACCACAAAAGGCTGCTACCACTCTATACACACTCTACACTTTTATTTTTTACTTATTTATTGCATACTTCGACACCAATGTTCTTCTCTCATTGCCGCCCAGTGCCACACATTACAGTTTAAAAATCTCCATCTTTAAAAAAGTAATAATGCAATTTTCTAAGAAGAAGACATGGAATAGTTAATTCTGAAAATTGATGCACGTGGCCACACTTAGATTAATCAAAATGTTTAATGAATTTGAGAAACACTAATATCTTAGAAATAAAAAAGAAAGCAAATTAGAAAATAAAATACCTTGCACTATAACAAGTAAATACAAAATTTAACTATAATGAGGTTTGAAATTAACAAATAGATCAAAGAAAAGAGAAAAGCGTCTCTATTTCCGCAATCTACCTCCTAATCATTATCGACATTATCTCTTGTGAGAGGAGATGAGAAGTGTTCCTTCAGAAAATTAAATAAATTTTGTTTAAAAAAGACGATCTTCGTAGTTACTGACTGAGTGTGATGATAAATTTCATCCTTAATGACCATAATCAAAATTGAGCTTTAAATTAAAAAAAATAATACATTTTATATACCGAATATATAAAGTATACATTGTATTCTCTAAAAAACTGTATTTTTTACAAACCCCTACTTCACCCACCTTTAATCCAAGTTTTCCATACTCCCCTTTGCTGCACATTCATATATAAACCTGTCTGTACCTTTCAATTCAGAACATAAATCACGTTTTAAACATCTCTAGGAACCAAAGAACCAGGCTAAAATGTGCAAGAGTGAACAATACTGATGAGACTGTATCTTGTGGAGTTTGCTCACTTAGGTACATTACACTTGTTGTGAATCAACTCAACAAAACTTTAAAATTAACAAAAACATTTAACAAAACACCTAAATACTATTCAAGAATAAAATAAGAACACGAGACAGAGAGACGAGAAAGATCATACATACTGCAAAATCATCCTGTTTAATGCTAATATCCATATTCTCATACTCCTAAATTTAGATTTGTCTAACACAAAACGCAGAGCATCATTATTTTATTAACATCTGAAAGTGCATGAAAGCAACAGCAAAAAAAAAAAATAAATACGCTCAGAAATTCTAAATGTCTAATTGCATTCCATAACAGTATCCTCCATATTCATATTGTTTGGAGCTCACCAACACTCACTATCTCAAGGCTGAATCATAGCCCGCAATCAATCATGATTAGCTCTCGAAATGGAGTCAACTTCGTTATCTGCCTTGCCATCACTCTGCTAACATACTATTCGTTGTGATTGTGTTTAACAAGCATTATCTATTATTCAAATAAGATAAAACAGTATAATGCATCTAATTTACATAAAACAAATAAAAATAATTAAACAGAGAATCTTTACATTGTATTATTCCAGTGCTCCATTCTATCATTATAGTCACATAAACTCAGTATACCCAAATGACAACAAACTACCGCACTGCTAACTACACAATAAAACATGGTCTACCCTCCAAACCCCCTGAGTATTCCTCGTCCTGCATATGATCTGTGGCACACAACCCCACCGCACAACAGATAGGACCTCTAAGTCAACATGGAGATCGATACAGAGCCTCTGTGTGGCTAGGTATGGTGAAAACTCACGCCCTTTTTGGGTACTTGAGGTGCGGCATCCACCAACATTTAGCTCAACAAGTTTGATTGGCCTGAAAACACAAAGTTTTTTAATTGCAACAACTAAAACACAAATATATCGATACTACATATATCCACCTATATGTGGTCTGTGTGTATATATAATATATGGTAGAAAGAAAAAAAAACAATGACACAAACTAGAATTTATTGAAAATCCATGGGTGGGGGGATTTCCATCTTCCAGGTCTGACCGAAGATGGCATCCAGGGTGGATTTTCTAAACTGTAGTCTCATTCTCACTAAAGCTAGTTTGTGCATTTGTGGGGTCCATATATTTCCCCCATCAATATATTACACAACAGTAGTGTTTTTGCCATTCATATATCTATATATATATATTATATAAGTCTCTTATCATATGGCTTAATATAAATATATATATATATTATATTATATGTTTATAATGATACTATCTACATATGTTAATTATAATATATTTTACTAAAGTACATCACCATACTTATATATATATTATATATATATTATATTAATAATTATTATTATATATTAATCATATCATTTATATCATATACCTTATCAATATATATATTATATATATAGTATCATTATATATTATAGATATTTATGACGATAGCTTATATAGACATATTAATAGAAATATATTATATATTTAAATGTATATAATTATCTATATATATATAGTTGGGTCTATAGTTATTATATAGATATATATTATCTTCATCTAATATAAGCATATATATATATATATATTATATATATTTTATATATATACTTTTTTTTATATATATAGTATATATATATATATTCTATATTACTCATCCTATTATATAACATATAAATATTATAATATAAATATATATATAAAGTTATATCACATACTCAATATTCTATTAATATATATAGTGCTATATATATATAGTAAGATCATATAGATGATATATATTAATATATATATATAATATATTATATAATTATACTATATATATATATTATATATATATAGATATATAATAAGATATATATAGAAATTCTACTTTCCTCTTATATTTACTCTCTATCTATATCTATTATTTATAAATATGCATCATTACATATATTCACATATATCATACATACTATATAGTGCCATTCATATAATATATATAATATATATATAATTATACTCATACTCTCTATATACATCTATATCTACATATCAATCTATCCCACTATCTCTCGTCTCCTATAATATAAACATAACCCATCATACTCGATATCGAAATAATAATAACATACTTATAATATATATACATATACACATACATCAATATAATATATATATAAATATAGATTATATATAATATATAGATATATCATATATATATATATATATAAAAATATATATATATTTATACTATATAATATATTAAATATATAAATATATATATATATAGTTTTTTAAGGAATAAATATATAGATATATATAATAAACAGAATTATGTAATATATATAATATATATATTATACCATAATATATAATATCTTGAATATATAAATAATGTACATAAAATAGATCATTAGTATAGAATATACTATTTATATCTAAATGATATATATATCGATATATATATAAATCATATATATATACATAAATATATCTTATATCTTATATCTCTATATATATTATATCTATATCTCTATATATATCTAATATTTATATATATCATCTATTAATCTACTATAGATACTATGATCTAATTAATATCTATCTCTTAGTACTCTCTCTATCTAATATCTACCTATAATCTCTACTATATATACTATCTTTATATATATTATCTATCTATCCTCTCTCTATATACTTATTATATATATCTAATATATTATATATTCAAGATATTATATATATAATACTATATATATATATAATTATATATATAATATAGTTTTATATATATAGGTCAGGTTATATTTTATATTATAATATATTTATAATGAATATAATATATATATATAAATATATATAATATAATATATTATTAATTATATATAATCTAATAATATATATAATATAAATTAATTATATATAGAATATAATAATATATATTATATATATTATCTAATCATATATATCTACTATATATATATATACATATAA
>NC_051421.1:21112250-21119750 GCF_015228065.2 Penaeus monodon | reverse complement strand
ATAATAGCAGTGGCCCACAACTCCTAGGGGAGAAATAGTGCTGGATATTTTGTGGCATAGATCTTATCTCTGGCCATAGCTTCATAATAATGTATAAACGAAGTTTTCCACTTTGCAATGTGACATTTATTGTGTGTGCTCGTGTGACATATGTTTTGCATAAGTTGTAGTAAGTGAAAAGAATATACTTTATTCCCAGTCTTATGGTGAAGAGGGAGGATTTGTGATATATTATCCATCCACCCCGTTGACTGCAATGACTTTCCCATTTCTTTGCAAAAATGAAACGATCTAGTTTTTCTAACATATCAAGAAGCTCACCCTTGGTTTTTGAACAACATTCCCTTCGCCCAACCCACACCCGCATGAACTGCTTCGGTCATTACACTCATGTTCTCAAAAGTTACAGTGTCACATTAACCTTGAGGATCATATATCCAGGCTCTATACGGCCATCTAATCCTACCTAGACGCGGGCTCCAACTGAAACACGGAACAAAAAGCATATAATTATTGATAATTAAAACCATCAAAAAGCTGTTATCACACAATTAAGATTTCTATTATTTCAACAGCCGTGTACATGAAATCACTTGGTATGTCATATTAAGAAACCGTTTTTCAGAGTATCAGCAAATGAGGTGTAGTCAAAACCGAAGTGGATCCCCTTTCTCTTTTGTAAAACACTGTAAATAAGACAATTTGTCTTTCTGGAGGGGCAATTTCCAAGACCGTACATTAACGAAAGATCGGTTGAAAATACTAACTGAGCTTAAGATAAGAATACCATATAGAGGATAAAAAGTATACTACCAAATCTACAGAATAACCCTGGCTGTACTAAATCCCCTCAATCTTACAATCGAGTTAAGTTTCTTTCTTTTTCTTTCTCCTTTCATAACAGAACTTTTGCTGTCCTCTGAAATATTTTAACCATGCGTCGGATCAATTGTGTACATTTTGTGGCAAGTTTGCTAATGGTGCACCTTACAGACTGATTCCTCAGTACAATATTTACTACCAGACGCTTTATAATTTGTAACTCTGCAAACATAAGCACCTTTTGAACACAACGCCATAGTACTATGGGTTTCATTTAATGTTCCATTTTTTGGAGGTATTTTTACAAAATAGCTCTATAAAATTTTACAACTTACCATTCTATATAAAATCATTTTATTCCTTTTCAGAGCAAAATATTACAACCTTAATGTGGATTAGCTATTTTTGATTTTTTACAATAAAAAAAAAATTACTGAGATTTACAATTACCAAAATAATTTCTATAAAAAATTATGGCTATATTGTTTATTTAACCAAATAACAACTTAATCCAACATAAACAAAAAAAGCCCATACTAATTAACAACACTATCTATCACAAATATATAAACTATAACGACTCTACAAAACCCACAGGGACTTACTTTCATTTCAATCGAATAACTCTGCTCATATCGTGTAAATACAGTTTGTTTAAACTTGTCTAATACTATCTCACCTACTGATTTACACTTTTCCAATCCCACCAAAGATTTTTTCTTCCTTTATAATTCCATTATTTACCTGTACAAACACCAAAACAAATGGTTCCCAACTTTTTTCACTTACCAAGATCCTATTAATTAAATCAGTTTTCCCCATTTGACCTCAGGTCTTCGTTACTAAATAAATGAAGGAGGAATATGTAAATCAGCATACTTAGTTTTTTATCTCCTTCCTAAAAAAGCCTTTTGGAGGCTTTACTACCTGCAAGAAATTATACATCATATTATTTGCCACCATCTCAAATTCTGGAATTTGCTCCTGAACAATAGTACTACCTTTGCATGCCCCAATGTTAGGAAACCACTTTAGGCTTTACAGAGTAAATAAAGCATTCTCTATTTTTCTCTTTTCTTCTCCCGTTTTTTTTTCTAAGGCCTAAATATAAAACTAGATACCCTTTGCGTATATATATATTGGATTAAAAATATAATATTACACAATATATACATATATCCCAAGCCAAATATATTCTTGAAAGCAACTAACTTGAAGTATGCAATTTTTATATTCAAATTAATTCCCTGAATTAGAATATCTAGATATCAGCATCATGTGTATGTGGAGTCAATATTTATAACTGACAAACAAGAACACAATAAACTTACACCTTTGTCATAATTGATTCCCACAAGCTTACCACCATCGCCAACCTTTACCTTGATTTGCCCAACGATAATATCCCCAGAAAATTGACAGTGTCCCATGTTTAACGTGAAAGTAATAATATTAAAAGGAACATTGTAGAGTCAGTAATAGAAGATATAGAAGAAGTGCTGACTAGGAGTTGCAGACGGGCGGTGTCGGCGCTGCTTTTTTTTTCTCCGTCGATGCGGGCATGGAGGCAGATAACGCTCTGCTTTTAAAAAACCCGACTAAAACCCCCCCCCTCCTGATACCAGAGGGAGTAACTTATGTCTAGAGCATGGTGTACAGGACTCTCTTTAAGTTAACGAACACAGCTCCCTGAATATGCTCATGTTAGATACTTCAGTAAATTAAAATTAAAATAAACCAATTTCCAAAAACTCCATTCAACTTCAAAAATAAATGCTGAACATAAAATGTGCCAATAACGACAAATTAGCAATTAAAAATCCAAGAAAGTAGAGCAACATGGAGCAATCTTTTGAACCATTTCTCCAAACAGGCTGGACTTGTTTTAGAGTATCCCCCATACCTGTTGTGGTCACGTGATCGACTGGAGGATCATCATCCGAGTCAAAGAGCTAAGACATTCTAATCAGAACTGACATAAACCCCCACCCCCCCAACGATGACCTCATAGCCGGTAGGTGTCGAGGCAACCGGCTTCCATGACCATATGATCCCGCATGGCTATAACAGACATATCACATATTAGTTCCCTAACAATCACATAAATCTGCTAACAAAAACATAGAAAAAAATACACAAATAGTATATAAAAAAAAAATCAGTTTCCCCACTACTCCTATCTGCCAATCCAATGAACAATCAAGTAAGAAGACAACAAGCAAAGGACAATTAAATATTAAACACACACAAACATGCATTTAGACCACTAAACAAATGTGATGTATTCACACAATAATAAAAACAAAATATGATTATATAATATTAAAATGATGGCATGTATTCATATCATCATGATGATATTCCTTCCATGTCATTCTCATCCTATCTTCTGTCAATATCTAAACACTTCATAATCTTCATTTCTTTCCCTTGTTTAAGTAGAACCTCTTTGCAAATCACAAATAAGGTCAGATTCACCTGGAAGTGCTCAGCATACATACAAAAACAGCATCGTATGTGAACTTTAGTGTGTTGAATAATTTTAAATGTTCTAACAACTATCTTTTATCAATACTCCTAAACGTTTATTCAACAATCATTCAATCTGATAACAGATTCACTTTTCATATAATCAATTACATGGAGCACCACAGTAGAATTTTTAAAGGTGCTTAAGTCATCTTCCAAGAGGGAATTTTTTCCCATGCTAATTGTACCTTACTTGTTGTGATTTAGAATATACAAGATAGGATTAATGTTATAAATTAGTCCATCCACATACAGCTTAGTTATTTTCATTGTCACTGTGTACTTTCTCTATCGTCAATGCCCACAATACATTTCTAACTTCAGTCGTCGGTCCCTTGGTTTTTTGTTTTCCCATTTCATGGGGAAAAATGGATTCGCTCGTTTATCATACTTTAATAAATCATAATGAGCACACAGACAGATACAACAATACATAACAACAACTTTAGAAATATGTTGCATATGCCATGTTTTAATATTATGCACAACACAAGCTGCTGAGGAGGGAGAGGGCAATATGGCCAAAAAATAATAACAACAAATCAATAATAAATAAACTTTTTTTTTGCCATGCATAATCAAGGCCCAAAAACAAACAACTTTAACACCACTAAAACGAGAAACATCGGGTGAAAATCTTAATTAAAGTCACTTATACAACATTTGAAACCCCACTATGACAAGCTCTACACTTCTACTGATATTATCTCGATACCATCAGCATTCCATAGTCAAACAATCTTAAAAGAGGCAGATGGTGACTTGAGATAGAAGAGCTATAAGTATAGTTGGGGGAGAGGCACTACTTCAGTATATGAAAGGTAAATATGCTTGCTTGACGCGCAACTGGGAGGGTGGGGGGGGGGGGGGGCGGGTGGATAATAATTATGGAACCATAGATGGCAGTAAAGCTGGACAGTTAAATCTGTTAATTATGGGCAGTTGACATTCATGAAAAAAAAAAAATATAAATAAATAAAATACAAAAACAACACAATAAAATAAAAATAAACATCAAACAAATTAAATAAAATAAGCTAAGCAGACATAATACAAGGTACCCAGTTCACTCCTATCAATACATAGCACTACCATTTGCTCTGCTGTAGAACTTTTGTTAAATTTAATGACTTCTCTTTCTCTTCTACTGTACTATCATTCTACCTCAAACTTTAACGATCCGTGGGCTACTCAACCATTAAAACAAGTTTTAAGCAAGTGTCACCAGTGGTGCGATTACTGACAATGAATTACTGTTTTCCCTTTCCCCCCCCCTCTACCCCTCCCAATTCTCCTTGTCAGTTATCTTATTCAAAAAAAAACCACAACCCTCCTTGTGGTTATCTCTTTCATAAAATGTAAGCAGAAAAATATTTAAAAAAGGCATTCAATATCTAGTAGGGGAATATTGGACGATTTTTATTTTCTAACTAATCGAATATTGTTGTTTACATAACACATCCTATAACTTATCATAATCGTCAGTGTTGTCAGCAGTATGTTCTATTTATGCATACATGAAATACCAAAGATACCCTAAAAATCTTTAAAGATTTTTACATGGAAGGAAGGAAGGCGCAAAAAGAAGCAAGCAGACAAAAGAACAAGGATACAAGAAAATGAAATAAAAATACAAAACAACAAATTTTTTAGAAGTAGATGTCAATCCGGATATCAGATTGACAATCTACTAACGTGAATTAATATTGGAAAGCAAACCAAATTAAGGTTATACCAAAATGAGTTAAAAAAGGTAAATTCCCCCCACCACAGCCTTACTATGACTGACTACAAAGCAACCTGCATAAGAATAAAGCATGAGAAAGGCTCTTTTTGATGAAAAAAATTCTATGACTGGGAAAAAAGAAGTGCAACAATCGTAGCAATGAAAATTATACAAATCACAATAGCATTTTTTTAGACTTCTCCTCCCTCTCTCATTCATTAAATGATAATGCATTTTAATAACTCCATAAACATTAAACAACAGACATAAGTATCATAAACTCTTTTCATAAAGGATGATGGTTAAAAAGATGTCTTCCTAAAATGACTCTTGCATACACATGCTGAAAATAATTAAAACAAATAATATTATATAAATCAAATAAATAAAAAACTTCATCATATAAAGAAACTTAAGCGTGTGAATTCACAATCAGAACTCGCTTATCAATCCCTGTGAACCACCCTGGTATGACAAGTTCAACATAATACCTTCCATAACTCAGATCCCTGTTTTATATTTCTTACATATTCTTTAAACATTCTTTAACAACAATCATTGTATCGACCCTATTAATCTGGTCAAAAAAACCAATAAAAAAATAATATAATTGACAATAACTCACTAAGCTCAATCTCTACTTACACCAAATTTTGTTATAAATTCCTTATTTTTTTACCCCTTAATACTACTACTTTAAAACCTGGGTGCCTTGAAGACTACATATTTAATCAGTGAACATGACAAAGCTATATTGCAATAGCGCAAAGAAGGGTCCTAAACTCTTCTCCACCGGCAATCTCAGAGATACTTTTAGATCCCAAAGTGAGCCGATCATTGTATTTTTTTTATATCACATATATACTTGATGGTATGGTAGCGCGAGCCTTCTGTGTGTTGTTCGGTTCTTATATAAATAAAAAAAATTAAAAAATAATAATTAAAAATCAAAATCATACTGTAACTAATCATGGTAAATAATGTCAGCAAGGAATGAAATGATCTAATAAGGCATTAAATCCTTAGAGAGGGATAATATTCAAAGAAGTTTTCTGGGTGAATAAAGCTGAAAATCTATAGATACAGAAGACTATATACAGCAAATGGGATCCAACTATCTATTATCTAAAAAGTTTACTAAAGAATTACATAATATAGTTTTGGATATATTTGCAAAAATGTATCATGCTCATATTAAGATGTATGATAGTGGAACTTTCTATTATTTCAATAGACAACGATAGCAACAACTGCAGACCTGTAACATTACATAAAAACAAGAACCATTCAGAGTCCGAAGTTATAATATTCATTAGTAATGCCTAGAAAGAGGATCATTATTTGCTGATACCTTACTCACATATTTACAAATAAAACGAAGTTTCCACTTCTACCAAAACACCCCCACTCCTAGGGTAAACATTGAAATTGAGATTTATCTAAATTAGACTATCAAAATCACATAATAAAAAAATAGAAAAAAAAGCAAGCAAGTTCTAAGAATCGGATGGACAGATAGATTATATATATAATGTGATCAGGGGATATGTAGTAGTTATATATATATATAATATCTATATATATAGTAGTATATATATATAGTTTTAAATATGTATATATTGATATATATCGATATATCGTTATTAACAGTATATATAAGTATAAAAATATCTATTATTTATATAGGGTACACTAGTTTTAAACAAAATATCAATAAATCAAATGAAGAAACTTTTCAATGCAAATCCAACGTCCAAGTCTCAAAATAGTCATGAGTGACAGTCTAATTTTCCCCTCAATCAATTAGACTTAATGAGAGGGCAAGCTGTTAAGCACAGTGAGAATAACTAAATTAAATTAATAATAATAAATGAAATAATGAAATATATATATATAATAGTGATAAAGTAGTATATATATATATATTATATAGAGACAATACAATATATATATTATATATATTTATCATATATTTATATATATATCAAAAGATGTATTACAATATATGTTATACTATATAATATATATAATAGTACTCAATATATATATATATATATATATAATATAATAATCTATATATATACATACAACCACACACAACACAACGAACACATCACACACATATTATATATATATATCACATTATACATATACATATTACATATATACATATACATATATAAAATATTACATAATATACATTTATACATAATATTACATATGAGCATTTATATACATTTACATATATTAGGCGATATACATATATATACAATTATTATAATACATATATATATATCTATACGATAATATAAGTATATATAACTATATTATAATATAACTATACAGAATACCATACCATACAATCCTACATACCGGTACAAGTGACATACATACATCACGTGTATCATACGATACACTACATA
>NC_051421.1:21097250-21099750 GCF_015228065.2 Penaeus monodon | reverse complement strand
TTACCTGTAGTTTGCATTAAAAGTGTTTGAGATGAGAGACGACTTGAATACCTTTAATTGTAGAAGAGAAGGATGTGAGTTGTGTTATTGTCATTGTTAAAGTTTCATGTCGGCATTCTTTAGAAGGAGTAGTACTCTCATCACCAGTGTCATGTGTGGACCTTATCTCCATCACTTGCATTATACAGGGGATCTGGTATTCATTACTGACCATGTGTGGTGAGAAGCTTAGCAGTATTTCTTTCTAATCTGCTGAGTCATGCGAGCAGTCCCCACTTAAGATTGTGGAATATGCCCGCCAACACATCCTTCTGAGCAGGCCGAAGTTAATCCAAATTACATGTCATATGCTAACTAATTTAAATGTATTCACATGAAGGAGTCACTCATAGGGTATGAAGGATGTCCCTTATAGTCGGCATGTTTGAAATACTTGCAGTAGACTTTCTCTCCCTCTCCCGCTCTCCCTCTCTTTCTCCCTCCCTCCCTCTCTCTCTCTCTCTCTCTCTCTCTCTCTCTCTCTCTCTCTCTCTCTCTCTCTCTCTCTCTCTCTCTCTCTCTCTCTCTCTCTCTCTCTCTCTCTCTCTCTCTCTCTCTCCTCCCTCCCCTCCCTCCCTCCCTTCCCTTCCCTTCCCTTCCCTTCCCTTCCCTTCCCTTCCCTTCCCTTCCCTTCCCTCCCCTCCCCCCTCCCTCCCTCCTCTCTTTCTCTTTCTCTTTCTTTCTCTTTCTTTCTCTTCCTCTTCTTTGCTTTCTCCATCTCCTTCTCTCCCCTGTTCTCCCCTCTTCTGAACTTCCCATCTTTCCTGCCATTCCATCCCCTCATTATACAAACTATAATGTTAGAACAATATAAGGTTTTATGAAGATGATTCATTATCCAAAAACCTGGTCTGTATATTTCAATGATGTGTATAATCTTTAATACCTTGTAAGACCATACAAACTTGCAAAAAAAAGAAAAACAAGAAAAAAAAAAAAAAAATCTCACCCTCACCCTCACCCTCACCCTCACCCTCACCCTCACCCTCACCCTCACCCTCATTCTCACCCTCACCCTCACCCTCACCCTCACCCTCACCCTCACCCTCACCCTCATTCCCTCACCCTCTCCCAAACCTCACCTGGATTCTTTCCTTTCCCCCCTTTTGTACACCCATCCATCCTCTCTCTTCCTCTTCCTCATCCCATCCTGCATCTGAGGCATATGGCTTTCCTTTTTGCCTTAAGTATTATTAAAGTATTGTGCCATCTTCTCTACTTTTGTATTTACCTTTCTTTATTATATAATTTTTCAAAGAATATCAAGGTAAATGGTATATTTGCTTGAATACTTTTTTCTACATATCCCTTTATATTTGCCATTGGTAAATATAAATAAGTAGTCTAGGTTTCATTTAGTTCAGAGAATAAATTAAGAATGTATAAGCAGTTGTAGATCTGTACAGATTATTACCAATATTTCTCTTTTCTGTAGATTTGTCTTTTTATTTTTTGACCCCTGCATTCTCTTGCATTCCTTCTTTTTCTGCATAAATATCTCGTTGCTTTGTGTTCTTTCTTTCCTGGCATCCTGAGAGGCATAGCTTCTTCCTTGAATCATCATTTTAGTAATTGTTCTAGTTATGATTGGTGCTTGATGTAAAGAGCTAGTAGCTACAACTTAGATTTTGTGATCATGAAGGCAACATTCCACTGTTACCATATGTTGGCTTCTGATGCATCATTTATTCATATGAAGCCGCTTATGAGGTTCAGCCTTTTATGGCGCTGTTTTTGAAGTATTGGCAGCCTTTTCGGATTTGCAGTTTCGTTTAAGATGATTGGAATACTGCGTGTCATGCTTTGGACTGATCCAGTGTCCCATAATGTCATTTCTTGTTTTAGTTAGCATTTTTATTAAAGTGTAAACATGAGATATTTTATTTGTTAACAGTTACAGAACAAGTTTTGCAAGATCCTGCATAAAGAAGGAGGTGGAGGGAACAGGCTCACTAGAATGACAAATTTCATTAATGACTTGGCAGCTGATGCCTCTCTTCATGTGGCAACTCAAGGCTAGCCAAACTCACTCCAGTCACTTACACAGCTGCTTTGATCAGTGCAGCAGCAATGGCAGCTAATTACACGGTTTATGTTTTAGGACCGTATGAAGAGATGAAGTTGACTGTGAACACACCAATGGATACGATAGTGCGGGCGATGGCTGCACCAGACTCAGGTTTAGAAATCAGAGACAGGATGTGGCTAAAGATTACCATACCCAACGCATTCATTGGTAAGTCCCTATACCATATTTTGTACATAGAAGCCAGGATTGTTTAGTATGAGCTTATGTACATTGATCAATTTTCATTTTATATCACTTATTTTGTGATATTGTTTAATTCTGCTGAAAACTCCAGGCTACACATTTGCAGAAAACAACCCACCCCAGGCATTTTAGCTTTAAATTTTACGTATATAATTTTTGACAGTAGTATGTTGACAGATAATCAACTCC
>NC_051421.1:21084750-21092250 GCF_015228065.2 Penaeus monodon | reverse complement strand
GCCTTTGAATCATTACTGTTTATGATTTATTCTATTTGAGAAATGTATGACATTGTTGATTAATCAATTCATATTTACAATTTCAGGCTTAGCAAGCTTAAAGTTAGGGGAAGATGACACACTAAGTGAGGCAGACAGGGACACCTTAGCGCCTTTACCGCCCCCATCAGCAGCTTCACCTTGGGGTGGCCCACATATGCCATACGCTGGCACTTATGTTCCCCCAGCTACAGGCTATGCGCCAATGCCATTCAATTACACCAATGAATCGTATGCATTTAATAGAGACAGCAGCACCAACAGTGGTTCTGGTAAGTGATACCACATGCTATAGCTTTTAGTGTATTAATTTACTTCTTATAGAGGGAGAGATATAGGCCGCGGTGGCTGAGTGGTTAGAGCATCGGACTCAAGACTGGCACGACGGCAATCTGAGTTCGAGGGTTTGAGTCACCGGCCGGTGTGTTGTTTCCTTGGGCAAGGAACTTCACCTCGATTGCCTGCCTAGCCGCTGGGTGGGCAAGCCAGCCCAAGTCAGTGCCAGTCCCAGAACCGGGTAAATAGAGATGGTGACTCGATAAAAAAAACACGGGGCGGAAGGCAACGGCAAACCACCGCTCTAAATTGCCAAGAAAATCATGGAAATCCATGATTGCCAACGTCCTTGTAGGATAGGGCACTTGGGGGGGGGGGAAAGAGGGAAAGGGAGAGGGGGGGAGAGAGTGAGAGTGAGAATAAAAGTGAAATAAAGTGAGAGGCTAAAGAGAAAGAGAACTAGCGAGAATGGAAGAGTGAGAGAAAGAGAATGAAAGATTCACGGTGAAAAAGATAGCTAAAGAGTTAGGCAGAGCAAGAGAGAGATATATCCACTTTTGCCTCAATCCTGTGCTCAGGCATCTATACACACCTGCATATTTTGAATCTGACAACTTGAAAACTTGCACCCAAGTGTCTAACCACCTATTTTGAACATTCATGAGGCAAGGTATGTAGATGACTGCACACAAGATCAAGCCAGCCATGAATTATATGAACATCTTGTTTATAGTATTTAATTTTATTTATTTATTTATTATGGAGAGAGGGAGAGAGATAGAGACCTAAGTGTGTAAACTTGTGTACTACAAACATCAAAGATAAATACTGCATTTAATGAGAAATGAGAATTCAAGACCTATTTGTAGTTTGATAGCAAGGTGAAACTGAGGAATTGTAGTCTTGAGAGACTAAGGTATAATTCACCAAGAAGCTTAATTGATTCAGCCAAACCTCATGGGTTGAGTTTAGATTTTGATGGGTTTTGATGGGTCGCATCTAGCCTGTATGAAGGACTGCTTGTGAAAAAATTAAAAATAAGGCCATGATCATAAACTAGTGGGAAGGAATGACCCTTTCCATATTGTGATCCACCTCTTTGTAAAGAGGCATTCTAAAATATGGAGGAGCATATTTCCCATAGTGGGTAAACATGTAGCTGACAGCTACAACACTTTCATATATCATGACAGTTTTGTGATCAAATGTTTATTGGACAAGTAAATTATAAACTACATTGTTTTGCTCACCTATGATTGTTTATTTAATTGTTTTATGTATTTGCATTGGCTTGCATTAAAGTAAGAGTAGGGAATGATCTATTGAGCAGAATGAAAAGCTACTCTCTTCTACTTTCAGTTGCATTATAAAGATATTACTGCCAGTCAAGTAGTTGAATGTTTTAAATGATCAAAGACTTCTGTTTATGTTTATTGAACAAGAGCAGTGTTTCATAAAAGTTTTTGTCCTACTTTGGGAAGATACTTTATATTTATGTGAATTCCAATATTTGACTATGCAGTTACCCTTTTTCCCTCTGTGGAGACCACTTACCACTGCTACAAGGGTTTAAAGACTGTGTATGACAAGATTGCATGCTTCTCCTTTGCAATGTTATTTTCTCTTTTCCTGCGTAATTGTGTTTAGCTCTTGCCATTTTTGCCTAATCTTAAATGCTCACTCTGATCACCCTCCAAAAGGTTTGTGCATTTGTGGGGAGTCATTCCTGTCACCCTGGCCTCCAGCCAAAGTTCTCTTGATGGCAAGTTCCCTTCATCCTGGACCAAAGTCTATTTTTTCCCTGATAGTATGTTCATGTCACCTGCCACTTACCCAAATTTCTTCATCAAGATTGTATGGGTTAACCTCCTTATACTGGAAGATGAACTGGGCCAAGGTGACAAGCACCATGCTATGTATGGTCAAGTATACTCTTAAGTTTCCTTCACTTGTTTGGCCCTGAGATCGAGCCCCTCATATTTAGGCTTAAAATTTCAATCAATGGGAGCTAATGCTGGTGGAGCACATAGCTCCATCCACTCTTTGTTTCCACTTATGAAGGTCACACATGGTGAGCTCCTAGGCCTCAGTCCATCTGTAGCACCTCACAACAGATCTGAGTAGTCTAGCCAAGCCACAACTTCCAAATAACTGTACTCATTGGTTCAGAGCAAGGACCTGTTATAAAAGAGATCAAGATAAGACTCCAAGGCACACAATACTGTCCAGGTTTGACTTCCATAGAGTAAAATTGGCAGTATCAGGGCCTTGAAGACATGTAGCTTGGTCCTTCTGCACAGTTACCAGCATCTCCACATTCTCTTGTCAAGAGAGTTTATGGCACCTGCTGCCAGGCCAATCAATCTACTGAATTCCTGTTCTAGAGTCATGAACTAAACTGCCTATGTAAAACTGTGCAACTTCAGTGTCCTTGTTGGAAGCACATACAGATTAAAGTTGTTGTTCTAGCTTCACTTCGATTGCCTACCTAGCCACTGGGTGGCTAAGCCAGCCCAAGTCAGTGCTGGTTCCAGGCCCGGATAAATAGAGAGAATGATTACCTAAAAGGTGACACCGGCACTCTCCGTGGAAAGGAACTGGGGACCCTACCACGTACTCACCCCAAGAGCATCACAACAGTATCATGCTGTGACCAC
This sequence comes from Penaeus monodon, assembly GCF_015228065.2. NCBI lineage: Eukaryota > Metazoa > Arthropoda > Malacostraca > Decapoda > Penaeidae > Penaeus > Penaeus monodon. The sequence goes on along the minus strand of NC_051421.1, from coordinate 21,089,278 downwards.
GGCGGCTCAAACATGAACCTACCGTAATAGGCCAGGGTGGCCGAGTGGTTAGAGCATCGGACTCAAGACTGTCACGATGGCAATCTGAGTTCGAGGGTTCGAGTCACCGGTCGGCGCATTGTTCCCTTGGGCAAGGAACTTCACCTCGATTGCCTACCTAGCCGCTGGGTGGGCAAGCCAGCCCAAGGCAGTGCCGGTCCCAGAACCGGGTAAATAGAGATGGTGACTCGATAAAAACACCGGGCGGAAGGCAACGGCAAACTGCCGCTCTAAATTGCCAAGAAAATCATGGAAATCCATGATTGCCAACGTCCCTGTGGGACAGGGCACTTACAAAAAAAAAAAAAAAAAATGGAGTCTATATAACAACAAACATATCCTACAGTCTTGATTTATCAGGAAATATGGCAAATAGAGACCTTGGCAAATAATAATTTTGAAAATGCATCATAGGCTCTTAGTATTACGAAGAAAACCAAGGGATGCTGGTATTGGGCATGAATGGTCGCGCATACTAGGGTGACGATATAAGCTCCCGGCAGCGAGGCCCGGGCCATTATGAATACTACCCGTTGGGAAATGGTCAATAGTGAAGCAGTTTCTTTCTTTACTTTAATAATTTTTCAGAAATATAGACCAAGCAGTGGCAAGTTTATATCTCTGAAAAATTATTTCCACAAGACTAAATGTTTCTCAATATCTCTAGTCATATGTATACTTGTTTACACACACACACACACACACACACACACACACACACACACACACACACACACACACACACACAACACACTCTCTCTCTCTCTCTCTCTCTCTCTCTCTCTCTCTCTCTCTCTCTCTCTCTCTCTCTCTCTCTCTCTCTCTCTCTCTCTCTCCTCTCTCTCTCCACTGAGTGGGCAAGCCAGCCCAAGTCAGTGCTTGTCCCAAGCCCAGATAGATAGAGAGAATGATTACCTAAAAAAGGTAACACCGGCACTCTCCGTGGAAAGGAACTGAGGACCCTACCACGTACTCACTCCAATATCATCACAACATGAAAACTACAATTAAGTATCATGCTGTGACCACGGCGGCTCAAACATAAACCTACTGTTTAAAAAGAAATAATAAAATAAACATGTAAGGGTTTATTATTACAAGGTAGTTGAAATAAACTAACAAAATTTATGAGTAGGTCATAAATTCACATTTTCATATAACGAGTCACTTTGTTTGTGTTTGAACTCGGAACCAATCTACATATATTCAGGTAACAAACAGTATTTGAAAAAAAAAATTGTTGTTGTTTCTTTAGTAATTGGAGGAAGTTTTCAGAAAATGAACAGAAATATTCAAAAGCCAAATATTTTTTAGCTTCCATAGTAGTCTCATGAACAGTTTTTATCCAATGAAAATAAAATTCCATACCCCTGGAAATCCTGTGAAATTGTGCAGAACGTGATGTAAGGGATTTAAAAATTTCTTTAGATATCATTAACATTTATGCTGATGCTTTTATTTTATCATAATATTCTCAATACTTTTTGAGAAGAAATGAAAAAGAGTTTATTTAGGAATGTTAAGATACATAAATTGTTCATGGTCTCGATAACTTATTTCTGACAGGTGGCATATACCTTCATGTCATGAGTGGTTAATCATGGTCTATAAGTCAGTGGTTCCCAAACGGGCTGACTAAGTATCCAGTGAAGAGCCTCAGAAAAATTAGACAGGGACACGAGCTTCTAGAATGGATCCAAGCGGGACAACCCAAATTTCTCAGATATGCAATCTGTAAAGACACATTAGAAAACCTTGGCTTAATACTTAACAAAAGAAAATAAATGGAATCAGTAAAATTACCGGCTAGAGTGGTTTTTATATGGTCCTAATGAATGTCATTATAGTCTTGGGTTATGCTTAGGGGTGGGCCATAGACAAGAATCATGTATGGAAAATGGGTAATAATCAGAAGAAGCTTAGGAATCACTGGCTTAAATTGTGTGTGTAAGGAGTTATTTACTTGTTTTGCCTTGAATGTGGTCATTGAGGAATAACAGCTAAAGCCACTTTTTCCATCATTTTCTGTAGACAGAGGAAAATTTACTTGTTTCTTGTGCTTCTAATTTTTCCCTTGAGTGGCTGACAGCATGTGGCCCAGTATGGCACAAGAAACAGCCTTGAGGAATGAGTTAAGAGAAAGTTGTTTTTAGGTGTTGCTTCCATATTTGTTTATTTTCTCTTAATTATATTATTTAGAGGGATTATATGAAACTTATAATTCTCCTTGTTTTATTGCAGGTAGTAGCGGTGGAACCCAGAAAAAAGTTGAACGAAAGTCGGCATCTCCAGCCCAAAGTGGAAGTGATAGTGAGGCCAGTCAGCGCAGTGCTCGCCGTCTGGGTAGTGGAGGTGGTGGTTCTGGCAGTGGCAGTATTGGTGGTGGCGGAGGTGGTGGTGGCGGTGGGACAGGTGGAACAGGTGGGGGATCCAGTGGATCTGAGAGATCAACAGCAACTACGTTATCCCAACCACCACAGCAACCACTTCCGCCTCATTCCACTCATCAGCACCCTACAGGTGTGCCTTCAACTTACCCTCTGCATCCCTCCCACCCATCACATCCACCACATCTGTCACACCCACCTGGCCTGCCTCCCCTTCTCCCTCCCCATCCTTCCCACCCTGTCCACCCTCACCCAACAAGTGCCCTCACCTCCCACAGCCACCCCAATGACCCCCCTCCAGCATACTCCTCCCTCATGCTCCCCCCGGGCAACTCGCACCCGGCTCCACCTTCACGCCCTGTGGAGCAGATGAACCCTGACCTGGCAGCTAGTACCAACAGTTTCAACCTGGCCATGGACAACCCCTGCAACTTTTTTGTTGATTCTGTCTGAAGCTTTAATTGTTTGGTTAGTATGTAAGATTTTGTGTTGTTTTCTTGTAGCTCTGTTTTTTTCTCTTTGTTTCCTTTTAATTTATTTATATATATATATGTATATATATGTATATATATATATATATATATATATATATATATATATATATATATATATATATATATATATATATATATATATATACATACACACATATATATATACATGTATATATTACTTATAATTTTTTTTTCTTTTATTGTTATTTTTTCTTTTCCTATATGAAATTCATACTTGCTTCCTTCAGAGCATATTGTTTAAGCTTGAATTAATTTTATTCTTAGTTTTATACATAGAAGAAACTAGTTTGAAAAACATGAAAGAAAATATTTTCTCACTTTCTCAGAAAATTTGTATAAGTAAAGTTGCCTTGTATTGTCAGGTATTTTTGGTGATTACTTATATTTGTTACATTTTTGTAATTATTATTATATGAGGAATATTGAGTAAATATAGATATCAAATTTTAGAAACTAGGAAGTTTTGAAATGTCAGTAGGTTTTTTAACATATAGTGTTCACATAATGATTAATTGAAATTTAGCATTATTTGGAAATAATTTTGCTACTTTTGGTTCATAAAATCAGCAATGAAGCAGGCAAATTTTCTTGCTAAATGGTTATAGAATATTTGTCCAAATAGGTAGGACTATCCCTCTGGATTGTGAGATTGATTTTTAAATGTCAAAAGCTGAAAAGTTCAAAGAATAAGATAGGAGATACTTCTGTAATCTTGGTTTCCAATCCAGTTCAGGAAAGAAGAAAAGACACCTGATTTTTTTCTTTTAAATGCACATAGTTCAGTCTCTCACTGTAGACACAAGGAATGCAAACATGAATCTGTGTATATAATTGGCAAACAGTTTCAGTAAACGATGCCCTCTGCCAAATGTTTCATGTGTCCTAGAAGTCAGAATTCTCCATTTTATAATGTGAAGAAGCAAATTTGGAAATGGAGTATATATATTGGAGTCTGTTTTGATTGTATTGAAGTGGCACCAAGCTGTGTAAACTCATCCATGACAGTATTTATTGCATTTGGTTTTTGCTAAACCTCATTTTGTAGAAAGCAGGTATGGATTATCATTTATTTATCTTTTTTACTTTTGAATTCTTTAATTTTTTTAAAAATTCATATTCTTCCATTGGTCCAGTCCCACATAGTCACCCCCAGCTTTCATACCTTTTATCCACTTAAACTCTTCTTAACTTGTTACCGACGGGTCACGTGTACAAGCGTCATAACATACCACTTAGTCTGCGGGGTGCTGCTTATGTGCAGTGACGCACCAGAGTTTGTGGAGAAGGAAGTTCCACTACACGTAGTGGACTTCTACACCCAGTGTGTGGACGTTGCCAGAAATCACCAGAGTTTATGACACTCAGGGATTTCTGATACCCGTCAGTGTCAGGTGAAAAGCTCCTTCTGTGCCACATTTTAGAAATTGAACATCAGTGTGTGTGTGTGTGTGGGTGTGTGTATATTTGTGTCTGCTTATGGGCATTTGTGTACATGTATACTGCTCATCTAAATAGTTACTATGTCTTGCTATGCAAAACTTTACATTCAAAATACATTCACTGAGTAACTCAAGTATAAAAGTAATG
>NC_051421.1:21077250-21079750 GCF_015228065.2 Penaeus monodon | reverse complement strand
ATAAAAAGTATATTATTTATATATATATTATATATAAATATATATATTATATGATATTAATTATCATTAAATTATATATATATATATATATATGCATATGTATGTATAAATGTATGTATACATATATGTATATATATGTTTGTGTATATAAGTATATATGCACCATATTTGTATGTATCTAAGTACATATATATCTGTGTATAAATATATGTAAATGTAAATAATTTTTTTATGTATTATTTTCAATCTGAAAAATACACTTTGTTGGATTATTTTCATTTTGGCACAGGTTTCTAGTGCATACAATACATTTGGTCGCTTTCCCTTTGCAGAGGAAGACATCCAAGGGTACCAGTTTAGCGACCGCAGCTAGTCACCTGGACCACATGGGCGCAGTCGTGTGGAAAGTTAGAGGAGGACCCTAGCCAGAGCTTAACTCTCAGTGGAAACAAACCGCTTAATGTTATCATTGTTAATAATGTTGCAATTTTTAAATGGTTCCTGTTGCTTCTAAGATGACCGATCCTCCCCTCCCCACCCCCTTTTCTATTGTTATTATTCATTTTTCTGTTATTTGTGTGTTGGTCAACAAGAATGTGCTTTTGTGCTATTTGACCGAAATGTGTGGAATTTACTTGAGGTGGTCATTTTGTTAGTGTAAAAGGTCAGATTTTAAAATTGAAAACTGAAAAACAGACTTTGTGCATCCTGCAACAACATCCAATCCCTTAATTTCCCTATGATTCTGTAAAAGTGGTATAGAGATTGATATAGAAGAGGAAGCTGGTCATTTAGATGCTCAATAGTATAGTAAATATCCAATAAATCAATTTGATAACATTAACCAGGTGTTACTACTGTTCTGATGAGGATATTGGCTTGGCATGAGGGTGGTGGAGCTCTAAGAGACAAACCTCTTTCATGTGTTTGTTACAGTAGTCCATCACTCTGGTCGTGAAAGACAAATTACTAGGGGGTGGGAATGTGAAGAACAATATTAGTTATTTCATAGATGAACTCGAGGCCAAAACTACTGATGGCAACATGGCTTTAGAGTGTCTTGCTCATCAGTAAGAAGAGACAAATACAACTCTGAGAAAAATAAAAATTGTTGCTCTCGACTGATGGTCGTGGATGATTGTGGAAAAGAAAGTGAACTTGCAACTGCATAGCTACTTCTGGGTCATAATTAAGAACAAGATGGCTGTACTGTGTCCTAGAAGATCCAGGTTTAAAAGTGCAAATCAGTGAAAAGGGATTTTCCATTATAATAAAGTGACTTCCAGGCTTTGCATTTCTACAGGTTCATATGCAATAATTTCACACAGAATTTATGTAGTGAGTCTCAAGACATTTTAGTAGACTCTGCAACCTGTTTATGCAATATTTGTATTAACAATATGTTTACTACTGTGTACAGATAGTATGAGAGACTATGTGGTCAGCCAGCTTGAGCCTTTTGTGTGATGTTCATACGGGGATCTTCATATTCATATCTTGCTAAGTGTTTGGGTCTCACCCTCTCATGGTAGTGTTCAGTCTCAAATGGCACAGCTGGATGGGTTTGGTGTATATTTTATCAAATCAAACCAACCAATGGCAGGTATGATTTAATTTCCTTCATCTTGTCTTGGCTGTCAAAAGAATCTAGAAATAGTATGGGTATGCAAGAGAGAGAGAGAGCCTAGACATTTTAGACTGAGGGTGACATTGGTTTATAAGTTGTGCACAGAAGGGGCCATGACTGTGTGTTGTATTTTGGTAATGTTTGGTCTCATTATGCAGCTGTCAGACTTTTAGGGAAGATTTGTGTATTTTTCAAACTAAGTTTCAAGGGCAGTTAAAAAAAGGAGTTGTATGGTAATCAAATTTGTTTATAACTTTTATTTAATGGTAAAGACTTGCCTGTAACTGTGAAGAGAGCAGGTAGATCTGATAAGGTTTTATAAGTTGTGAACCTTATTAAATTTGAAGTTAAGGGCTAATATTTGATGCAAGTTTTTCCTTTTCCTTCCTCATTTTTTAAGTTTGCTCTTGAATATATGTGCATACCATATTCAGTTGAGTTTGTTTTCTCGTTATATCAGGTAGAAAAATCATAGAATTACTGAACACAAAAAGGTGCAATACGCTAGATGTTATCATATACTAAAAAATTTCATTGATATTGTATTGAACTATTTTGTTTCCTTGGTGCGGAAAGTTATTAAAAGAAGAAGAAAAAAAAAAAATCAGTATTGTGATGCCCTAAGAGTTGCAGCTTTTATTAGCCCTTTAATTCACTGACTGATACTCTTCACTTATTATTAGTGGTTAATGAGTTCCTAATTTTTTATACAGAATCTTGGCAGAGATGCTCACCCTGTAATATACGGACGTAGCACAAACTTATCCAGAAGGGCTGAATGTTGCAGTATCATTTATATTACTTACTGTGTCATGCTTCTTAGGATATTTAAATAATACTTTTTATAGCAGCTTCATTAATGAAAGTACTTGG
>NC_051421.1:21049750-21072250 GCF_015228065.2 Penaeus monodon | reverse complement strand
ATCTCTATCTCTATCTCGATCTCTATCTCTCATAAGGCACCGCTAATTTACTTATTAAATTAATTACTAAAATTCAGACACTAGGTCCAAATTTCAGTAAATCTTCAGAAATTACAGGAAGTTCTGGCAACAATACTATCAACTAAAACCCATCGCCTTTCAGTAGAGCTTTACGAACATCTCTGTTGTCAGTACAGGATATATTACTGTCTACCTCCCGTGCTAAGCGAGCAAGCGTATCCCAACCCTTTCTCTCTCGTATACAGGAGAGCTAGTAGTTCTGTTCTGTACACTATCAGCTCGCGTAACTGTTGTCCATAAACTAATCATAGCGACTTTGAAAAAAAGTGCAGTAAACAATGGCCGCTGTTTTTTTCTTCTTTTTTTTTTCCTTTTTTTTCTTATCATGCTGCAGTGTAACTCCTACTACCTACTACTCTATTCATTTTATCATTATTTTCTACTCCCTAAATTAAAAGCTAGGGGGTCTGTAAGCGAGAGGCCACCGCTTACAGACGGTGGCCTTGGGCGGTTCAATAAAAGGGGTTTTAGCTTGATAGTTTATTGTTGAAGGAAGATGTGACCCCCAAGAGACACCCGTGCCCCGCGTCGAGGACGAGGTGGTTTAGCTGAACCTTGTGTGGCTTTGTCTCTCTCTCTTCTCTGTCTTACGGACGTGTCCTTTTATGCGGCGGTTCCCTTCGAGAGCGGATGTTTATTTCTGTGCGAATAGAGAAAGCCGGCGACATCTGCGTCTTGCTCAAGGAGAAAGGCAGCTGCTTGGACGGAGGTGTGAAGTGTATCATCCGGTCTTGCTACGTATTACAGGGTCGATAGAAAAAATTCAAACCCCGTTGTGGGTCGACGAGAATGAGAATCCCTGGTCTAAACAATCTAAGATTTACAGACAGTATTGTTCTCTTCGACAAGTGAGCAAACTTCAACAATTAATAAACGATCTGAATAGAGAGTGAAAGCCGGACTTAAGATTAAAAAAACGGAATGTCATGTTCAACAGTAGAGTTCATTTCGAAAAGATACGTGAGCAGGATGTAGCGTTAGAGGTAGTAGGGTCAGTATATATATCTTGGGCAACTCATACAGACAAAAACATCCAATGAAGAGGAAAGAACACGAAGAATTAGGCGAGATAGAAGTGCCTTTCGCAGATACAGTAGCATATGAAGAGGTTCCTGCATTATGTTTAAAAAGAAAAGTCTTTAACCAATACGTCCTCCCAGTCATGATATATGGGTCAGAAACATGGACTATGAACAATATACTGGAAAGGAAACCAATAAATTCCTAGAGAGGAATGGAAAGGTTGACCCAGGGAGTTAGTCTAAGAGATAAGGTGAGGGCAACAAGGATCAGAGAAAAGACCAGAGTGGAAGACATGCTTAGAAGCGTTAAAAAGAAAATTTAATGGCAATGGGCAGATCATATATGTCGGGAGACAATACGACAGATGGACAAGGACATCAACAGACTGGAGTATCGATAACACAAGGAGGCCAAGAGCCAAACCAGTGACAAGATAGAGTGACGAAATAACAAAATTTGGGACCAGAATTGGAAACAAAGAACGCCAATTTCGGAGAGGCTTGCGCCCTGCAGTGGAATGTGATAGACTGATGATGATGTGTATATCTATCTATCTATCTATCTATCTATCTATACATATATATATATATATAATTATTGTATATTATGTATGTATGTATGTATGTATGTGTGTGTGTGTGTGTGTGTGTGTGTGTGTGTGTGTGTGTGTGTGTGTGTATGTGTGGTGTGTTGTTGTGTGCGTGTGTATGTATGTTTTGTATGTATGTATTTTGTTGTTGTTGTGTGCTGTGTGTTTGTGTGTGTGTGTGTGTGTGTGTGTGTGTGTGTGTGTCGTGTGTGTGTGTACAAACATAAATAAAGGTAAAGTGTTTTCCTCTCCCTCTCCCCTCTTTATCCCGTACCTCTCTCTCTCTCCCTCCCTCCCCCTCTCCTTCTCCCCCTCTTTCTCTCTCTCTCTTATCCTCTCCCTCTTTCCCTCTTTCTTTCTCTCTCTCTCCTTCTATCGCTCCCTCTTTTCCCCTCCCCCCCTTCTACCTTTCCCTCTCGGTCTCCTCCCTACTCTTTCCCTCATCCTCTACTTCCTTATCCCTTCCCCCTTGCGCTCTTCCCTCTTCACGGGGTAGATCGCTTCTTTTGATGAGCAAAAATGCAAACACGGTAACGTGCTTGCACATACGATGAAAAATTTCGTATCCTGTTTCATCTGAGGAGTCGTCGGTAGATTCAAAACGCCATGATTTATTTTCTTTTTCTTACGGAGGATGTTTTTCATTTGAACCTCTTTTTGGTTTATATTATTCTAAACTCATAACAGAACCGCTCTTTGGAAGACCTTGGTTCCTTTTCCAAAGCCTTTCCGGTAGTCATCGCGAACCTTTCTGTTTGCGAGTGAATAATCTTTCCCCATTTACTGTGATGCTGCCCTCCCCCAGGTCTCGATTCTGTCTTCCCATGTCCATGGAATGGACATAGATTGCTTGCTTGCTTGCTTGAGATTTGCGAAGTTCTGGCATAGATATTGAGGAACTTCGCGTTGCCTTTATCCTCTAATGCCTCTTTATAAAGATTGTTGTACAGCCGGCAGAACAAATTCGCGGCCACCCGAAGGTTATCGAGCTGGTACCAATAGTGCATTCAGGTATAATAGCATAAAATATGTTGTTGAATAACAATGTTAAAAAGTTTAGGCAAACTTTGTTTCTCATATATTATATACATTACCGGTTTATTTACCTACTCGAATGTTAATGCCCTCACTTTAGCTATACTGATTACAGCTTACTTTCACTAAAGGATAAATGCTTCCTTGAATTTTTAAAAGATAATAATAATGAAAAAATACAATAAAAACAAGTTAATATGTATGTAATATAGCCACCTGCTGTCTATATTTGTCTTTCCCTTTATATATGTCCGCACTGATTACCATTTTTGACGTAATAGTTCGTTCGTCGGAAGAAAAATAAAAACGTATTTACTTGTTCTCCCTTGTTCAGTCATGAAGCATCAAATAATATGTAAATTAGACGTAATTGGGCAATTGATATTCTCCCACCCAGAAAAGCAAAGAAGAAAAGAGAGAGAGAAAAGGCGGGAAAACGTGATCTGATACTTTCCCGCCAATAACTTCGCTCTCTCTAAATTACAAACACTCTTAAGAATCACATTGCCACAGAGTGACCTGTGGTATTATTGTCTAGTATTCTCCCCCTCCCCCCGCCCCCTTCATTTTCCATAACAGTTTACACATCGGTAACAGTTTTGGATTAATTAGGGTTAGAGCTACCTGACGGACGTGAAATTATCAATGAAATGTAATCATACACCGTTTCATGACTGAACAAGGGACAACCTTGGGCGAACAAACAATTAGGTTTAATGCTAATTAACTTCTAATGTTATGGAAAGGGGAAAATAGACATAAAAAGACAATTATAAAAGATATTAGAATGTTTTTATATTTGTTTGATTGATTATCATAATTTTCATTTTTGGAACATTCATCCTTTAGCGATTGTAAGGTGCAAGGAGTATGGCTGAAGATATTAATATTCGATTAAAAAAATTACATGGAATGTATGTTTTTCATATACTTTATCATGCATTTCATTTCAAATATGAAAATCTTATAATAAGAGACGGTTTGATTAGAACTTTTTTTAAACTGTGTATTATTTCCATCGCTCTATGCTGCTTCCATTATTATCATCACTCAAAGATGCCTCCATTATTATGATCTATATTATCTTCAATATGTCACTTCCAGTATTATCCTCATTATTGCCGCCACTATTATTGTCAACTTTATTGCTATCACGCTGTGCTGCTTCCACTGCCTCTGCATCAGCCGTAGTAATGGGGCGGGAGCTTCACCTGGGTAGCGGGCACCGAACACGTGACCAAAGCTAAACACTTGTTTAGAGTCTGGCCATCACGAGGCCCCTTTTATAGCTTCCTAAATATTATCTTGTGGTTTGCTAGGTGATGTGCACCTAGCAGTTTTTCACTCTTCTTTTTTCCTTTCCCTCCATCTCCTCTGCTAATTCCTTCTATATATGTAACTATTTTTCTCTCGCTTTTGTATTGTAGAACTCGAAGAAATATTGAATTATTTTTACTCCTGTGTGGTTTCTTTGTCTGATCTGATGTTTATGTGTATGAGTTTGTATGCCTGAGTGTGTATGTGTCATTTTGTTTAAAAGTGAATTAATCAATGTTAGTGCGATATTCACTCAAATAAAGTTTGTTGTTCAAAAATCGATCAATATACTTCCGTATCACAAAGATAAAGTTGCAAGGTGTATAGATAGTGGGTACAAACAGCTGCATTAGGGCCATAGGGTTTACAGCTGTAGTTATTAAAATTATTCTCAAAACTCTATTTACCACTGTGTCTATTGCATAGATTATCACACTGACGCAAGTGGCGACGTGAAAGTTATTTTGACGCCACTGATGCATTGAAAGAGACGTTGAACTGCCTTTTTCGCAATCTCGTTTACACTTAGGGGTGCCATATGCATCAGAAATGAAATTTGCAATTAAAATACTCTGTAGATTACTTAATACCATTCATAGGATAAAACATAGAGAACACAAGGCAGTTTTTTCATAAACACATATTTCGCAAGTATCATAAGTACGGTATTTTCTTCTCTAACAACATACTGCACTTACCGATACCACTTACCATATGCCTCCCCCTTTTCCACGCATGTCAGTATCAAACGCATTGTTCAAGGTACTTAATGGGCTTATGGACATATTTGTATGTATCAGGAATTTCTTAAATGGCAGAAGATCTACACGTATAAGTACTGTTTAACGAGAAAGGTCGGCAATATGGTGAAATTGTTCTTTAAAAAAATGGGGTATCTATGGTGTCCAGAAGTACAGGGAAGAAAAAGCTGGGAATGGTTAATGGTTAAAACAAAATGAGTTAACGACTAGGATAAGGGGATGACGAAGAGAAGGAGAAGAAAAGACCATGCAAAATTATTTGAGGCGAGGGCTGAGGTCCAGGGCAGGTCTCAGTCTCAGCCCTTTGTTCAGCCCCACGACAACAACGAGCAAGGGATTGGGGGTGGAGGGTGGGGGGTCTGGGAAGTGAATAACTGTATAAGAGAACATGAAAAGGGAAATGTAGGCTGCTTGTTACTGGTGGAATTCTAAAAAAGGAAAGGCAAAGACAGTTTATCTTACAATGCAAATTTATTAGACGTAAGTGTATCATTTTGTATTTATTCTATTGATTTTTTTTTCTTTCTAATCATCTAAGTAACACAACCGATGAAAACTCCGCTGCATTTGGTTGAAATCCATTTAATCTTTAAATTACATTCACTCGTGTGCCATTAACATTTACACTATTATCTCTGAGCTCTCGTGTTAATGCATTCAGTATATTTCGTTTTTAGAGGGGTTTCATTTTGCGCATGGACACTGATAATCATTTATACATTGCTCTACTCAACTTTACAGATAATGAGGAATGTTCTTCCATACCCAGTTGAAGGCACTTGCTTAATTGTGATCAATGGTTTTCATCTTCATAGGCATTTTTATTTTCTAGTAATTCCATTTTTCTGTTTCCTTAGTTATCATAAAAATTCATGGCAGTGAAAAGGGAAAGAAAATGGGTGTTTCTGTAGTGACCTGTTCTCGTGATATCTCGCCTTACATACCAGAAAGGCCTTCTTTTTTATCTTACAGTAACTCCATTGTGCTCAGCCGACTCTAACAGGTCAATAGTCTTGACAATGACGAAGTGACCTTAAAACATGCTAAACTAACCCTTATTGCTCGTAAACAATTCCCAGGCTGTTATTCTGATGTCTTTATGCATAACTATGTCTTGTTTACACTCAAAATGTTCGTTAGAAAATGCTTAGTCTGAATCACTAAATGTTATCATCATTATCAATATTCACATATCTTTATGCTTTGTGAATACTCAGCATTTGTCTCCTTTTCACGAAGCTTTTTAGTCTTGTAAACACCATAATTCTCCCCTCACATACAACCGTATATAAGGTATCCTTGTTCCTTCCCCACGAAACCATCATGTGACCATGTGTATTTGAATTTATGTTCCTTCAAATTCTTTAATGTTTTCCATTATGAAATGTTTCAAAACGAAGTTTGTTCATAACAATTTCTGGGCGGTCGACACAGACCGCTCGCCCTCGCGGACGCCTCTGCCTTTGCCTGTCCTCTGTACTCCAGCTACCATACTCCCGTGCCAATAAAGCATAGAAACTGCGACAACTTTAACTCAACACCCGAGAAACAAACCAGCAGTACCATCACAGAGGAACATGAATCGAAGCATCATTACATTTGCCCCAGTCTAGCGGGAGAATTTCCACACATCGTTAAAGTTTCTTTAATGACCATTCCAAGTGTAAAGATGCGTAATGTAAGATTAATTGATAACAAACCATGGCGGTGAATGACGTGGCTACGAGTCAATGAAGTTTAAATCTACACTTACCGCGGTGGGATCTAATCATGCTTGTTACGATTGGTTTTGTGTTCAAGATTCAATAGAGCTTTTCGGAACGAACTTTGCTGTCAATTTATCTGAGCTCATAGAGTTTCCATGAAAATGACAAAACAAAATACTGTGAAGGAATGACAGGCAGGAGAAGGAACAACCAGAATGAAATCGAACGAAAAATACAAGAATATGCATGTACTCTGTAGTAACGTCTCTCTCTATTGTTAAGATCCTCCTAGTCAAAGAGATGGAGCTTTAGGGTTGAAACGACACTGCTTATTGTTGGCAGTTCATCTTCCATTGATGAGATACTTATGCTCATGTGCTTGATAATAAGTGAATGTTGGGAGTTAAGGATGTAAGTGTAGTTATCCTACACGTGGAGAGAGACCGGTAAGCTCTGAAAGAGAAATTAAAATGTAACGATTTTTTAATAGCAACTGATTTTGCGTTCAGGTGTTTACATTTGTTTGTTTCTTTCCAATAATTCAGTAGTTTTTTAGGCTTAATGTCAAGTTGATCGAAGTTCATCGATTTTTTTTTCTGTATAAATACGAACTTGACTGTTTATAGAAGTTCCTTATTCAATTACATTCATATAAGTAATATCATCCTTCGACTATATCATCAGTTCCTTCACATATCTGCGATTAATGTAAGATCACAGGTGGTGTCAGGTCTCAACATTTGTATTTAACGCTTCCGAGTAAGCGACTGCGATTACAGTGCACTTCCAAAGCCAAGTTATCCAAGAAGACCGCACTTTCCGTTATGTATATTTTAGGGACGGGGTGACGGAGTTTACATGGTGTCGATGAAGTGAACTTCTGAGCTGCTAATGACCTAACAGGCGTTGTTGAACTTGTATACTGACTCTAAAATGCTCTCGGGTCAAAGAGTAATCAAAACAGTGCTTATTTTCACTCAATCATTTAAATAGAAACAAAATGCATATGCAATAAAGAACGACACCGATTACGTTTTAGTTTTTTTTCCTCCCGTCTTAGGTCGGCCGCACCTCTTCCCTTCCGCCGAAATGAAAGCGTATCCCTTTTTGTTCGTTGTTTTAAGATACCGTGCATCTCTTACTGTGCACATATTTGCTTTCTGAAATATCAATTTATGCTTAAATTCATAAATCTTATGTATTCGTGTTTATGAACGAAGAACAAAGGGGAATGCAGTAAGAAGGTTACACAAATTCACTTGCGTACTATTTACGGTAAAAATGATCTTAATAATATCACTACCCTCCGCTGCGAAAGAAAGCGACTGATAAGAGAACATATGTTCCAAGTAATAAAGATCAAAGGTTCATTTATTTTTCTTCTTCGTTGAGGGAAATATGTATTTATGAAAAATAGTCAAATGTAATTTATATGCAATCTTTCGTATTCATTTCGGTTTATTATTCGTCTGAAAAGGAACTCGCGAAGGGTTCGAAACGTCATCGATTTATTTTCATTTCTTACAGTGGCTGTTTTCCTTTTCCTTTTCGTATTCATGTATACAAAAAGTAAAATACATAATGGAGTCTGAAGGTGCAATCTAAGATTGAGTCTATCATCATCCTGGTTGATGGGTGCAATAAATGAACATGTAAATACAACAATTTTTTATTGAATCTATATTTACAAAAAGAAAATAACAATCCAACATCCTTGGCGGTACCATAGAGGGTGCAGCCATTTCTTGTCTATGGAATATATAAGTAACATGGCATCAGTGGAAATTGACAAACAACGAAATTGTTGGTCTCTGGTTTATCTCTGGGAAAAATAATGGAAATTATGATTTGTAATTATGAAATAACATCTTTAACACAGCCAAGGTACTTCATTTAAGCTGCCACAGTCTTAAGTCACAGAGGCAAAAGGATCAAAGTCCATTGCTCACAAAGGCTGAAGATATGCAAACAAGAGTGCATTTTGGTCAGCAATTCATTTACCGTACAACAAGAGGTAAAAACCTGGAAACAGGTATCAGCAAAAATAGGTGAACTTCAGTTCCATTGTATATAGGCTATAACAAACAACAACTCAAACTCGCTATGTCTTACACAAACAACCATTTCGCACAATTCGTTGTTTAACAATAATCAAGCTTCTCTCTCTCTAATCCATGGGAGACTATTAGTTACAATATTACCCTTTAATAATAACCATAACAGATCAAGTGACGTGCATAGTCAAACTATTGCTGTGCACTAAGCAACTTAACGTTATGCAGCAATGGGTCTCCGTTGACATCCAACAGTTGCAACAAAATAGGCGTCGAAGGTGATGTGGAAGCTGCAATCTTAAGAAGCAGCTCTTCTAACAACATAAAAGGATGATGGGTAGCTCGGCTTGGGGGAACATAACAGTAAATTTCTCTCTGAGGACATGGTTATGAATTTTAGTGATGAGGAAAAAAATCTGTCAAGGGAGACCATAACACTGATATATTTGGATCAGGTCCACACTCTCTTGAACAAGTCCCATGTTGTCCCAGCCTGTGTACCCATGTGGGGCACCTGGCCCACCTACAACTATGCTCTTTTGCAACAAAATATGATACCTACTATAAACACTACCCAAATGACATCTAAATGCACAAGGGTATAACATCTCTATAATAACGACTAAAACATCACATGTCTAAAAATAAATAACAGCTATCTATAGGGTTCACTATACCTATCACAATGACATTGCATGAGAATGAAGCGATTCTGGGTGATGTGACTCAATCTCACGCCCACACACCTGCAGGTGCAACGACACCTTATGGAGGCGAAAGTGGTTGCGGGGGCGTGGGCAACGACCCCTAACAGGCCTACAGGCTTCAAGTGCAGTGCAACCCATGTGAGGCCATGAGGGCTCTTGACCCCACTGACCATAGCACCAAAAGCACGGCTCTTGCGTGACTCGATGACTCTATCCTACAGCAACCTTGCACGGACTCACTACTCGATTTACGTCCAACGTACACACACACACACATTTGCGCACACACACTGTCTTTTTCACAGTAATGTGCACCTACAGATTACAAGTGAGCATGTGACCCACGGGGCCGCAGTTCACAGCAGTTTAAGCGTTGTACCCTCAGTGTCTGGGTAGTCCCCCACCCAGGAGTCTCCCTGTAAGGCACAAGCGGGCGGAGGCGGGAGAAGTGCCCCCTTTGCCTGCCTTCCAAGCCACAGGGTTAATATGATGGAACAAAACCCACAGTATACACCGTAGGATGCTCACATGACAGCACAGCAAACTGTCCTGCAGGGCACAGGACCCTCTCCAACACTCAGGTTTTTCAGTGGGTGCGGCTGGAGGGGCGGCCTGCCACTGGTGTGGTGTGCTGGGGAAATGGCTGGTGTGGAGGCGAGTGATGAGCCAACACCACTGCTGCCAACAGTACTCC
This sequence comes from Penaeus monodon, assembly GCF_015228065.2. Classification (NCBI taxonomy): domain Eukaryota; kingdom Metazoa; phylum Arthropoda; class Malacostraca; order Decapoda; family Penaeidae; genus Penaeus; species Penaeus monodon. The sequence goes on along the minus strand of NC_051421.1, from coordinate 21,062,283 downwards.
GAGCTTCAGTTTCATCACTGCTCTCCTCTGACTGGACTCCACTGTCCCCTACTTCACCGTGTAGGCCTGTTCTGAAATGCTTAAGGAAAATATCTGGATTCCCGAAGCGCTCTTCCGCTGCTGCTGCCTCGTGTGGAGTGCCGGTAATATGAGCCATGTTATTCAGCAGCTTTTCTGCCTTCAGGATCTCCGTGGCGAGGGACATCGGGGACGCCTCCGAGTGCTGCTGGGCCACGTCGTACTTGTGGGGAACAGTCTCCACCTCCTCAGACCCGCAATCACTTCCGGCTTCCGAGTGAGCCTCGGCCGCCGGGGTTGCCTCTCGGGTCCTGCTGCCGCTTCCCGGAAGGGGCGTGGCGACGGGGGTGGTCTCGTCAACCTCAATGCCTAGCTGGTAGTATTTTGCATATGCTACTGGGTTGTAGATTTCAGGGTTTCCAGAATATTTCTCGATCTCCTCTTCGTCAAAGCTATGATTGGTAGAGGCCGGGCGGCTGGACGATGCCTCGGAATACAGGCGGTCGAAGCTGAGGTTACTGATGGTGCTGGCGCCATCGTACTCGTCAAAAGTCTCGGGAGTGGCCCCCCTTGACCTGCTGCAAGATGCAACCCTTTTGCTGCAGCGCTCCATGTCCGATTTCAGGGCATCACTGGAGTCTGCAACAAAAGGGTTGCCTTCCACGTTTTTTGGATCCATAACAATTGCTTTTGCTTCCTCTGAGATCTCGTCTTCTATATACTCGTCCTCTGTGTCCAGCTCTTGGTCGGCCAGGAGGAGGCTCTGCACCTCCTCGGAGAGGGTGAAAGCCTTCTCAGGAGTGACTTCCCTAATCCACCTCTTCACAGCTTCAGTCACCTTCAAATCTTTTAAACTATCGCGATCTATACTGCTCTCTCTAGTCCCTCCGTCATTCACAGCACCTTCTGTTCTCGAGTCAACACTAATGTCGCATAGATTTGTGTTTCCTGGAACAACAGGACAGTCTTGAGCAATTTCCAACTCCTGAGCAGAAATCTTAGAACATTGGATGTCAGGCTCACTGCTGACTGCCACCTCACCCTGACACTTAGCCTCAGCACCCTTAGTTAAAAAATCACAAACTGACTCGACATTGCTTTCGACACAGACATCACTAGTTTCATTACTGAGTGAGACTTCTGCAGTGCTCGTACAGTGTACTTCACCATCTTCTGAATCTTCTGTGGCTAATTCTAAGGATTTCTCTGTAGTAGTTACTGTATCTTTTTCCTCTATCAATTCTGAACATTTATGATTTTCGCCTATTTTGTGAGCATCAGCGCTGTCAAAAATATCATTTGATTCTGTAAAACTAATTTTGGAACTCTGAACGTCGACATCGGTACTCAAGCCACAATTTTTTTCCTCCTCCTTTTCAGTAACTTCAGACTCCGCACCGGACACAAGGCTTGCACAAACACTTTCTAACTCTGCACTGTCAGCGAGGGCCAACGTAGTGCAACTTTCAGCGTCAGTGATTTCAGTTACCGGCGCTGACACTGGCGTACTTCCGCGGACGTCACTCGCATCTTCACAGCTCACAGGAGTTTGTGAGAGCAGCTCCTCGGCGCCGCTTGCGTCACACTGTTCCGCAACCTTCGGGCTGCTGTCGTCGCTCGCCGTTAACGAAACAGTTTCTGCGGTATTTTCTGCTGTTACTGAAAGGGTATCGTCGGACGATGAAACTTCTGGTAAATCAAGTTGAGCATTAATACATGTTTCGTTTTTTAAAGTTTCCTGAAACTGACTGGCGTCCGAAGAAGCCTCTCCTGCCGTTTCATCGCGAGAGGTCTCCTCAGGGGACTGAAGCTCTAGCCTCGCCGCCGCTGCCTCCTCGCCGGCAGGGTCGCCCTGCTCGGCCGCCGCGCCCTGCTCGCGCGAGGTCCTCCGGTCGCGGGCCTCTAGCTCGTCCGAGGACAGCTCAGTGGCCGCCGTTTCCTCAGACTCCGAAACCCCGGAGTCGGAGGATTCGGTCGAGTCCGACTTCCCGACCTTCGCCCGATCCTGCAGGATTTCCTGGATCTGTCGCCGCTCCGTATCCTGCAGGTCGCTGAAGACCGTCTTGGAGGCGTCGTCGCCGCTCGTTCCGCCCGCCTGCTGCGCCTGCTCGCCCCCCGGAGGAGGCACGGCCTCGGGAAGGTAGGGCGAGTGCTGCACGGACACGAAGCCCTCGTCGTGCGCCTGGTGGGGCAGGGGCGCTTGGGCGGGGAAGGGCTGTGGCACGTACGGAAGGCCGTGCACGTGGCACACGGAAGCGGGGTCCAGCGGCACCACGTATCCGCCGGGCGTGGCCACGAAGGGCTCCCCCGTGTACAAGTGGGGGTCCAGGTAGCCTCCCTGCAAACGAGAAACACGACTGTAATATAAACCCGAAGGAGAAACCGAAGGAGAAACGCCAATGACGCTCACTAATAGCAGGTGTTCGGCAGAGAGAAATGTCAAGGACGAGGACACTCACAGATGCGGACTCGAGCTGGCGGCGGCGCTGGTATTTCTTCTTCTTTCTCTTGCTGTAGTTCCGTTGCTGTTGCTGCTGTTGGTGTAGTTGCTGCTGCTGCTGCTGCTGGTCAGCCACGACTACCGGATATCCGTAGATGACTGCAAGGAAAACGAGGATCGTAAGGAAAAAGCCGAAATTGCGAAAAATTAAAATACTTAAAATTAAATTTCCGAACGCATCAGCGCCGAACTGAGTGCTGAAAAACCTCGTTAGTGAGAAGCGGCGCTCCACCCGCGGCCATCCCCGCAGCGCCTCAGCGGAAGCTTACCGCGCCCGGAGGGGGGAGGGGGGGGGGTCCCGCGGAAGCCCTCTGCCTGATGACGGTCGTAATTGCCTTCACGTAACATTCCCCTGGCGAGCTCGCCAATCACATACGCATTCATACGCGTTCATACATACGCCATTGAACTCTTTTCACAGGGAATCAAGGCAAATACAACCGTCTTCAAATATGCAATTTATGAATTTCCCAGGGAAATTACGCGGGGAAATACAAAACACGAAAAGCATGTATACAGGCAAACAAACATATGCAAGGGCACACACACACACACACACACACACACACACACACACACACACAAATATTTTTATGTATTACCCACAAGCAACAGCCTCCCGTGGGACGCAGCGTACCCCGAACACTTCCCTCTAAATATGGAAAGCACCACTGACAGGAGCGACGGGGTCACTGAGTGCACCCATCACAAATGCGTCACATGCCAACCGCTCCCCCACTCTCTCTGCATACTGCACCATTCGTCGTGTCCTCTCCTTACCACAACCAGTCCCAGATTTCTCACAACTGCTTGTCCAAGCACGAACCCACAGCAGGGCGAAGGGGGTGCCACCAGGCCTGGATCACGGCGCACGGTGCTAGTGCCAGCAGCAGCGCGGGTGCCTGCTTGTTGCGGGGCGGAAGGCTCACCGCTGGAGCCTCGCCTCTCGCACTAACAACGCCCTGCTTCGCTTTTGTTTCTTAGTTTTTGAGACTACTCGCACAAAAAAATAACATGGCAGTTCTAAGCTATTTTCCCATTTACAACCACGAATGCTTGAAGAAAAAGGAACTCAAATAGTGCGTCGTAACTCTGCAGTTGAGTGTGCTGCCATCTGTTGACCGTCTGAAGAGCCTCGCAGTGGCACTGCATATACGGGCCGGTGCAAACATACTCAAGTTGTCCTTGCTCTCGCTCGCTCATTTTCTCTCTCAAATGTGTATGTATGTTTGTGTATGTGTGTGATAATATGTGTACAGCAGCGTGTGTTTATCATATAAATTAGCAATACACAAAATGTGAAGTACAGTGTACGTATGTATGAGAGTATATGTGTGATAGTTCGTCTGCTAGTATGTCTGCAACAGTATGTGTGTGTAATACAGGACAAATGTGTAATGCATTATACCTGTATTACAATGTACAGTATGTATCAACACGTACGCATAAACATACATAAACATATATCTACATATAAAACAAAACCATACACACAGAAAAGAAGGAAGAGAGAGAGAGAGAGAGAGAGAGAGAGAGAGAGAGAGAGAGAGAGAGAGAGAGAGAGAGAGAGAGAGAGAGAGAGAGAGAGAGAGAGAGAGAGAGAGAGAGAGAGAGAGAGAGAGAGAGAGAGAGAGAGAGAGAGAGAGAGAGAGAGAGAGAGAGAGAGAGAGAGAGAGAGAGAGAGAAACAGACCTAAAATGGCCATGATTAATAAGCAAAACACAGTCACCAACCAACAAAAATGCACACGAAGTTAGAACAGAAAATGTGTGCTGTCTACCAAGTCACGAGTGGAGGCAGGGGGAGGGGTGGGGTAGGGCGGACGGGGAGAGGAGAGGGGAGGAAAGGAGAGGCGGGAGAGGGAAGGGGAGGAGAGGCGGGGGAGGGGAAGGCGAGGAGAGGAGAGCAGGGGAGAGGGGAGGGCAGTTTACTCTTGGCTCTGAATGACGTCAAAGGCTTCATTTTTTTCTGCTGTTCTCTCTCTGTATGTCTCTGTCAGTCTTTCTGTCTGTACACCATATGATCTTATCATTCAGATTCATTTCAGGTTTTAAAGGATTTGTTATTTCTATCTATTAAGCGTGTCGGTCCGTCTGTGAGTCCGTCTACCTTATTACTTTATTACTGTTTATTGGTCAGATCCACTTTAGGTTTTGAGTAATTTGTGTGTCTCTGTGTCTGTCCGTTTGCCTGCATGTCTATCTCTATCAGTCTATTTGTCAGTCTATCTGTCAGTCTCTGTGCCTGTTTGCCTGCCTGCCTAAGTCTACCCATTCCTCCTGCCATTTCCTCCCTACTTTGGAGCCACCAACTGTAAACATAACGAGGGCGTGATCGGAAGAGCGGAAAACCAAAACAAAACCCTTTAGCAGCAACAAACAGTCAAACGGTCCTGCATAACCGGTAAACATCTTACAGATACGTTAATAAAGTATTCTATTACCACATGATCATAGAATTTAGATGCATTAAAAAAATCTGGAATACACACATTTGGCTGTTTCGAAATTAGCAGTTTCTGTATAAAATCAGAGTGTTAGCGTGTGTGTGTGTGTTGTGCTCGGGTTTGGGCACTCATTTGCATGTATGCATGACTGATATGTATATTTGTACGAGTGCACATTTGCCTACATGCGTACGTGTAGAGTATAAAGAGATGAGAGAATAACAGAAGCAAAAGGAGGAAGGGGAACAGAAGACGCGAAGAAGGCGGAAGGAAAGAGAAAGAGGGAAGAAATCTTGGGGACAAAAAAACGTAGAGAAAAAGAAAGCCAAACACGACGAGCAGATACTCCCCTCGCCTTCCCTAGCCAAGAGAGATCGAGTTAAACAGTGGATTATTTATAGCAAGGTTGCAGCACGGGAGGGAGGGAGGGAGGGGGAGGGAGGGAAGGGCCATTTTTTTCTCTCTCTCGCTCTCATTTTCACTCCTATTCTCTCTCTCTCTCTCTCTCTCTCTCTCTCTCTCTCTCTCTCTCTCTCTCTCTCATTGTCATTCTCTGTGAGAGGCATACTGTATTACAGCGTACAGTATGTATAAACACGTACGCATAAACAAAAATAAACATACATCTACATACAAACAAAACCGCGCACACAGAAAACAGGCGAGATAAGGGAATTAAGGAAGGAAGGAATTGAGGAAGGAAGGAAGGAAGGAAGGAAGGAAGGAAGGAAGGAAGGAAGGAAGAAAAAGAGGGGAAAGGAGAGCCCTTCCCTCCCCTCTCCCCGCCTCTACTCATTCATTCACTCACTCACTCACTTACTCACTCACTCGCTCTCTCTCTCTCTACGTCGACACCACATGACCTGGGAGGTACTTGGCGCCCGTGTCGATACTCTCCTTCCCTCAGCCGCCCGCGGAAGCCCCTCGGGGCGCTTGAGTCACCACTCCCCCCCTCTTTCTCCTCCCCCTCCCCGCCCACTACTGTTTGAAATTTACTCCAGAAGCAAACGTTCTGAGCAAAGGAAACAAAAGTCAAACAACCAAAATATCACGCAATTAACGAAGGCCACATTTGCCATCCGCCCGGTCCAAACGCGCCATTCCTTGCCTCGCGCGTCCGTCGCTCCGTCACCACCTGCTCTCCGTCTCCGTCGCGAGTCCATTCATAAGGAGCGAAGTGGGAGGCGATAAGCGAGAGGGAAGTGGCCGTTAAACCCTTCCGTTCCCGTGTCTGATCGCGGGACGAGCGCGCGGGTCCGACAACAAGCCTGGCAGTTGGAACACAGCGACGAAATCCCCGTCTTAAGTGAGCTTTCGGAGAATCGCGGACAGAAAAGGGCGATGGAAATTCGTCCATTTTTAAGAGGGTCGCTCAAAATAAAACGTCCCCAACGCTTACGAAGCCCATGTTGTGCGAACGACAGAGGATACTGTTAAAACAACTGATCCCATATAATAATTTCATGATTACTTCAACATTAATAATAGAGACACTCATTCAGATTTTTTGTTTCCATCTTACTAGGTTGCATGCATTTATAAACCAGTTGGCATCCATTCTGCTCTCAAGCTCCATTATGCAATCCACTCGAACGCAGCACAGTGCCCCCCCCCCCTTACCTCCCTCGCCGCTGATTCATAATCGACAAGATACAAATGCCCCGCGAAGTCCCTGGCACACACGGCCCCGCGCGCCCTTCAAGCACCTTCAGGCTCCATCTCGCCAGGGACTGCCGGGCCATCGCGCGGACTTCAATTGATAGAGCAATTTATCCGTTTAGTGCTGTCATTAGCTGCCACGGCAAAGAGAGAAAAGATTTCTGTAAAGTGACACGGACGACTACAGACCACGGACAAAAGCGGAAAGGAGGAGGGAAGGGTGGAAGGAAGGGAAGGAGGAGGGAGGGGAGGATGAGGGAGAGGAGGATGAGGGAGGGGAGAGAGGAAGAGAAAAAGAAAGGAGAAGGAGGAGAAGGAGGGCCCTAAGAAGGAAGATAGGAAAGGAGAGACGGATTGTGAGAGAAAGAAAATGGAAGGGAAGAAAATAACGAGGCGAAAGTGAAATGGGATGGATCAAAGCAAGGAGAGACGGGGAAAGAAATAAAAGAATGAGCGGAAATCAGATAGGAAAGCAAAGAGAGAAAGAAAGCATAAAGGCGAGACGAGAGAAAGACGAAGCGTAGGCGGGGGAGACGGATGAAAGGGGGTGGGGGTGGAGGGGTAGAGAGCAAGAGAGAAAATTTGAAAAGAATGGAAAACACGAATCAAGGAGACACCCCGCCCTCACCCAAGAGATGGCGAGGCGAAGGGCGCGACGACGCTTCATGAGCACCTCGAGACGATGACTCTAGACGCTCAAGGAAATGCCAAGTTTCACCTCGGAATCTGACAGCCCTCACTCTCCATCACTCACCATCTATCACTCACTACCCATCACTCACTCCGTCCCAGCTGGACAGAACATGATAGCAAGTCCGGATAAAAAGAAAACGAGGAAGAAAAAAGAGAAACAGAAAAAAACGCAAGAAGGAAGGAGAACTAGAGACGCAGAAGGCAAAGAGAGGTAATGAGGAATCCGGAAGCCAACTCATAAAAAGGGAATGGCACGGCGAGACGCGAGAGAGGAGGAGCTGTGAGGTCGCCATCGCAACGACAACAAAAATGAGCGTCAGCATGCCGTAGCGAGGTAATGAAAAAAGTGGAATGTGTGCAATAATAGAGGAATGATAAGGGCGAAAGAACAAATATTAAAAAAAAATATATCGTGAAGCCATAAAGAAAAAACAAATGAAGATTCCAGGTTAATGCCTCATAACACAGCTAAGTTCGAGCAAATATCAATAAAACGGCGGAAATTTATAAAAGAAAAGTGAAGAAAAAAAAATGATCACAAATGACACGAGCAGCACAGAGCGACGACATTAAAAAGGAAAAGATTAATGACATGAGGTGCTCCCCCTCCCCCTTTCCCCCCTCCCCCTCCCTCTCCATCCTCAATTCTTCCTTCCTCTCCCTGCTCCCTCCTTCCTTCCCCGTTCCCTTCCCTCCCTCCTTTCTTCCTTCCTCCCTCTCTCTCCAACATCCATATCCTCCTTCCTCTTACTCCCTCCTCCCTGCCTTCCTCTCCCTATCCCTCCCTCCCTCCCTCTTCATCCTCCATCTACTCCTCTCTCCATCCTTCTCCCTTCCTCCCTCCTTCCCTCTCCATCCTCCTTGCTTCCCCCCCCTCCCTCCACCCCCTGCCCCCTCCTTCCTTCCCCCACCCTCCCTCCACCCCCCTGCCCCCTCCTTCCTTCCCCTTCCTCGCCGCCCCACCACCTGAGGGCAAGAAAGGCTTACGGTCGCCGGCGGCCGCGGGGACGTGGCTGGCAAGTCCAAACGCGGGGGGTAGGGGGTAGGGGGTAGGGGGGAGGAGTGGAGGTTGACGAGGGGAAATTAGCAAGGAATAACAATAATGACAGTTTCTTAAACGATGATGATCATTAGTGATGATGATGATAATGACTGATGATAGATGGTGATAATAATAAATAAAAATCGTCCGGATATCTTACTCATGGTACGCATAATAGTGAAACACACACACACACACACACTCACACACACACGCTCACACACACACACACACACACACAATTTTCCTTCTCCGTCTCTCTGTCCTATCTGTGATCAAACCCTAAACATACCCCCGAATTAAAAATTAAATCAACCACCAAACATACAGCCTAAAAAAAAGAGAGAGAGAGTCATTTTTACTCTTACATTCCTCGACACTGCTGGGTAGAAATCGAGAACATTCGATTGCCGGAGGCTTCGGGAATCGGGAGGAAGCGAAAAACAAAAGGGGAGGAGGAGGGAAGGTGGGAGGGATGGTGGGAGGGAGGGATGGAAGGTGGGAGGGATGGTGGGAGGGAGGGAGGGAGGGAGGGAGGGAGGGAGGGAGGGAAAGAGGGAGGGAGGGAGAGAAATCTGACCTCTTTACCGTTCTACTTCCGTCCGCCCTCTTCTAGCCTAATTCTCATTTTTTTTTTTACCATACTTCCCTTCATACCTCCTCCTTTTTTTCCCACCCTCTCCCCTCCTCCCCCTCCCCCTCCCCCGCCCCCCACGTGACCAATCGTTTTATGACTCTGCGGCGGCGCAAGACCCTCGTGTGTCCGGCAGGTCGTCATCGCCGCCCGCGACCAGAAGCCGCCCACACGAAACAACATATAAAATTATCAATAACAGAAATAAATAAATGAATAGATGATACAGGTCAATAAATAAAATCAATTTCAATAACGGAAAGATATGGATAAATAATATAATAATAAGGAAGCCAGCGCGAGAGGCTAAGGAAAAAAAAAAACAGAAATGAATATACAGATAATAAAGATAAATAAAGTAAAATGAAATTGAAAAAAAAAAAGAAATGTATGAACAGAAAATATAATATTGAGAATATAAATTTCTACGTAAATACCTGTACGTAAACACTCTGGTCTTTCATACATCAAAATGTCACATGAAAAAAAAGAAAAAAGAGAGAGAGAAAAAAAAAAAAATGAACGAAAATATAAACCTTTCATATAAAACATTTCACATAAAAAAATTACAAGTCACTTCCTAGCTCCACTTTGAACGACAAAACAGACCTGAAATCACCCACACTTTTTTTTTCTCCTACAGTGAATAAATCAAACACAAAACGTTCGGCAGTTGCAGCGGCGGCAGCGGTGTCAGCAAGCAAGTAATCTGACGAGAGTAATCAGCTCTAAAGCGCTTGAGTGTCAGCTTCCGAAAGCCTCGGAGTAGCCCGAGATTTCTTCCTTTCCTCTCTCTCGATCCTTTTATGATGGATGAACACGTTCCCGGTATTTCCTCCGCTGGTTTGACGCTGCAGGAAAATGCTTTTGTATATTCCGTCAATTTTTAAGACACTAAGCTTGACAACGATGCAAAGCCGCCGATTTTCTCGGCTTCGAAATACGATCTTCGCGTGCACTTTTCTCGACATTTTGTCTCGATCTAAAAACCGCTAAAAATGATAAAATAAAACAGAACATTCTAAAAAAAACTGACCCGATTATGAAATTATTTTTTATAACGGATTTTCCTTGGCTAGGAGGTCTGATCTGAGTCTCTCTCTCTCTCTCTCTCTCTCTCTCTCTCTCTCTCTCTCTCTCTCTCTCTCTCTCTCTTCTCTCTCTCTCCCTCTCTCTCTCAAACCTACACTCGTTCTTCTTCATACACTCAGTACCCTCTCCCCTTCTTCCATCTTTATCCTCTCTCCTCTCTCTCTCCTCTCTCTCTCTCAAACACTCACACTCTCCCTGTCTCTTTCTCTTTCTCTCTCTCTCTCTCTCTCCTCTCTCTCTCTCTCCCTCCCTCCCTCTCACTCTCAAACACTCGCACTCTCCCTGTCTCTTTCTCTCTCTCATACACTCAGTAACCCCTCTCCCCTTCTTTCACCCTTCTTCCTCCTGTCTCTGTCTCTGTCTCTCTCTCTCTCTTTCTCTTTCCGTGCCTTTAAACTTCCTCCTTAAAAAAATCTCACGCGCCATAAAACCGCACGTGAGGATACACATTCCCCGTTTTCTGACAACCGATATACTGGCCGTCACATAATTATTTCCTTGTTTCACTGACACATTTATGACCGAGGAGAAAAATACGGAGGAGAAGAGTAAAAAAAAAATGGGGGGAAGAGAAAGGGTAAACATGGGAGAGAGGGAAAGGAAAGAAGAAATAGGAAGAGAAAAAAAAGGAAGAAATGAAATGAAGGAGGGAAATACAGATGTAAATCTTGAGAGAAGAAAGAAAATGAGATAAAATAAAGCAAACGAAAGGAAGGAAAAGGCAACGAAATATAAGAAAAGAAAAAGGAAAGAAAAAGAGTTCAAAGAGAGAACAGAAACACACCCAGCCCACACACACACAATACCCATCCTCAAGCCCTCAATCAGTGCGTGACGCTAACGCGATAACGCCGATACCCGAGTGAGGTATCGGCCAAGAAGTGTTGCTTTTTATGGCCCTGTCTCCTCCGTCAGCGCCGAGTACTGGCTGGAGCGCGTTGGAAAGGCCATAAAACGGAACTGGTGTCATCAAGGTAAGGTACCGCCAGGTAAGTGACAAGAAAAAGGAAGAAAAAAAAATATTTGTCATAAAATGAATGAATTAATAAATGAGTTGCTAATGAATAATGATAATTTTGGAAAATGTGCCGTGCCAAGTATTGAGAGACAAAGACAAAGGAAGTAGATATATTACCCAAACATTTTCCTTCTGTGAAAATCGAGTTTTAAAAAGTTCCTTTTAACTTAAAAATCGGCATTTTACGCGCATTGAGATTCATCGCTTGCTCTCCCCCTCAATCTGTTTCCATCTTTCAATCTCTCTCTCTCTCTCTCTCTCTCTCTCTCTCTCTCTCTCTCTCTCTCTCTCTCTCTCTCTCTCTCTCTCTCTCTCTCTCCTTTCCACCCCTCTTATTTTCTTCCCTCTTTACTTTTATCATCCACGTTTTTCTGTCCTCGTCCCTCCTTGCAAAGAGACGGGACTCCAGAGGAGAAAGGAAACCCCAGTATCTTGACAGCCCGGGGCATTAGCGCACAGAGAGGCCGACGTTGCACTCAAAGCCTCTCCGTTAATTCCCTGTTGTTTACCGAGACGCGGGAGCCATATACTCACGGGGCGCAACTCGATTTGAATTCGGAATCTCGTTTCAGCCTCACACGAAATACGCGTCTTTGATAAAGGCTCGCTGGAGACAACGGTGCCGAGGCCCCGGGAATCGAGGGCAGGGGGTGACAGGGGGAGAAGGGGGAGAGGGAGAGTGGTGGGGGAAATGGAAAAGGAAGAAAGGAAAGAAAAGGGGAAAAAGAGGGGGGAGGGGAAAAGGGAAGGACAAGAGGGGGTGGGAAAATGAGGGCGAGGGAAAAGGGAAGAGAAGTAAAATGAGGGAGAGGAAGAGAATCAGGAGCAGAGGGGAAAAGGGGGCAAGAAAAAAAAGAACGGATTAATGGAGAGAGGGGAAGAGGGGAGCAAAAAGAAGAGAGAGAAGCGAGAGTGCGACTAGAATAACAATCATGTTTCACTGTTATCTACTTTAGCGTCGCAACTTCTGAGTTATTGCCTCACGCAGGTAGGCTTAGACCGCAGCGCCATTTATCACGTAGGAGGGAAGGGGAGACGGGGAAGAGGAAGTGATTATACATACATACATACATACATACATACAACACACACACACACACACACACACACACACACACACACACATATATATATATATATATATATATATATATATATATATATATATATATATATATATATATATATATATATATATATATATATAACGTAAAATATATAGCACGACAGAGAAAATTGCGAATATAAAGCGCCATACAGTATACTTATACAAGCCAGAAAATTAACTGAAAGAGAAAAGGAGAAAAAAGCAAGAGAATGTGCTCGAAACGGCTTCGCATACTGCGAATGAAATTAACTGCAAAAGTAAACACGGAATGTCTTTTCCCCGCGTAAAAAAGTATGCGGAATGCAGACAGTAAAGAGCTACGG
>NC_051421.1:21039750-21044750 GCF_015228065.2 Penaeus monodon | reverse complement strand
CAAGGCACAGTTATGGAAAAACGAGCGAAATGAAGCAATTCCCGGAGTCCTCGAGACCAGCCTAAGCCGCTTACCTTGCCTGTGTTGTCAGGGGCGTCGGCAGAGAGGTTGGTGGAGGAAGGGGGCTGCGTGGGCGCGTTCGCCTCGTGGGCGTCGGAAGGCTCGCCCGCTGGAGTGGTGGGCGTGGACGACGACTCGCTCATGCTCGCGTACTGGAAGGGGAAAACGGGCGGTCAGGGCGCTGTGCAAGGACGATGAAATCAAAGAAAAAAGAGAACAGAAAGAAAGAAAGAATTAGAGTATAAAGCATGTCTATCCGAGAGGCTGGCTGCCTCTTTCGGCAATGAGCGGGTAAGTACCTAACTTTTCGTAATTATAGATGTGTGGAAGAATAACTACTGTCTGGACTTTTAATGCACGGTTTTAAAAGCAATCACTGAACATTGCACTAGACGAGGCTGCTGTGTCAACGGCCACGAAGATGAAGATGCTGTGGCTATAATTTTTTTTTTTGTCGAAAACAAAATACTGCAAAAGAAAGGAAGGAGAAAAAAGTCCTTTTCATAGAGTATTTCCAACTCTTGCCTTCACAGAAATGCAACTTTAGAATTCGTACTCCTAAAATCTGTCAGATAGTGAAACGAGGCGGCCATTGTCCGTAGACTTTGGCCGCCCATTGTTGGTTCTCTAACATACGCCTTCCTCCCGAACTTCCGTGGCCTCATTACCTCTCGGTGCTGCCCCTTTGTGCTGTTTGCCCTGTCGCCGGCGTCTAAACAGCCTTTAATAATTTCCCCCGGCTTCCATTTAAACATTTTACCCTCCTAATTAATAAAAATATATACAAGTGCTTTTGGAATAAATCACCAAACACAACGCCCGTTTGCTCTATTCGCTAATTTGATAATGTTAATATTAACTGTACGGGACAAGAGTTTAGCCTTTTTTCACTCTTTTTACCCTCAAGGGCAATACAAGTTGTGCCCATTTCTGCACCCCCCCACCCCCCGCCCCCTGCATTCGTCCCAACGACCAGCTTCTAGGTGAGGAGGGCAGGCACGTGCAAGATCTGGCAAATGAGTGGAGACTGTGGGCGTGTAAACATAACTGTACCGAGGAGGCTGTACGGCAATGTGGGCGTGCGGGAAGGGCAGAGAGGACGGAGGGGGCGGAGTCAGGCAGAGAGATGCATGGCAGACATTAAGAGACTGTCTGTGCGAGCAAGAAACAAAAACAAAACATAAAAAAAACGACATTCCAAACAGCCTTGAGTCTGACGGATGGGGTACGAGGAGGGGAGAGGAGGAGAGGGAAAGGGAGGGGGAGAGGGAAAGGGAGGGGGGAGAGGTAGGCAGGCGGGGAAGGGAGATGGGAGTGGGGGTTCTGGGGAGAGGAGGGGAAGGTGTGAAAGGCGTGGCCAGAGGTGAGAAAAAAGAGGGAGAGAGAGAGGAGGCGACGGAGGAGGAAGGAGAAGGCTTCTCAAATAAGCAAACGTCAAGCTGCCATGCTTCTCGAGGTTATATTACTGACGAAAATTATAATAACAGTAATATAAAGAAACAGTAAAAAACAATAACTTTTTCCACGCATATCTGAAAAAAGGAGAGAGAGAGAGAGAGAGAGAGAGAGAGAGAGAGAGAGAGAGAGAGAGAGAGAGAGAGAGAGAGAGAGAGAGAGAGAAAGGCAAGGTGCCGAGATCAGAACAAACGCCCTACAAAATAAAGTTTAAACATACAAGGCAAGAGGCAAGAAGGGCCAAAAAAGAATGAATGTATATTTGTCTCCCTTAACCCGCAGGTGTGAGGTACCTGCAGGACGAAATAATGATCCTCATAACAAAGTGACTTTTCGCTTACAAATTTTCGCACACACACACACACACACACACACACACACACACACACACACGCACGCACACACACACCACACACACGCACGCACACACCCACACGCACGCACACATACACAGGTAGAGAAACACGCAGAAAGATCAGCTCCAAGTCAGTCCCAGTACCACGGTGTTCATCCATATACATCCCCGCAACCAAGCGGTTATCCAAACTCATACTCATTCTCGTAACTTCGCTATGATCACCTCGGTCAATAAGACAACAACCCACACGGGCCACGACACGCCAACGGAACACGACAGATTCGCAACGGCTAAAATGAACTCGCGAAATCCACAATAACGCTGAAAGATATATGCCAGGCTAAATGTATCGTATCAACAATCGATGCTAACCACACCCACACACAGACACAGACAGACATACACATACACACAAACAACAACAGACAGACAGACAGACAGACAGACACACACACATACGTACATACACGCACACATACATACATGCATACACACACACACACACACACACACACACACACACACACACCACACACACACACACACACACACACACACACACACACATATATATATATATATATATATATATATATATATAATAGATCAAAAAATTTAGATAATAAAAATAATAAACTATATAATATATTTAATATAATATATTATATATTTAGAATATGCATAACACAACTAAAATATTTACAAATTCCCGATCCGAAACAAAAACTCGAACGGCCGCGATGGAAAAGCTAAACACTCCGTCTCGATCCAGGTCAGCTGATTTTGTCTCGGGGAAAAATCTTCGTCACACTTGACATCATTTGTTTACTTTCTAATCATAATCAATTAGGGCGCCTGTTCTTATCGGCATATTAAAAAGGAATTTTGAGTTGCTATAAAAAGGGGGAGAGAGAGAGAGAGAGAGAGAGAGAGAGAGAGAGAGAGAGAGAGAGAGAGAGAGAGAGAGAGAGAGAGAGAGAGAGAGAGAGAGAGAGAGAGAGAGAGAGAGAGAGAGAGAGTTAGAAAGGTTATTCGATCCATAGAGAGAAAAAATGGAAGACAGCAAGAGAAAGAAACAACAGAGGTTAAATATTAATGTGAAGAATGAAAAAAGAAGAAATGGGAGAGCCCAGCGGGGAGGAGCACAAGGGGGCAATCAATCCAGCGAGCTCCTTCCAAAGCTCTGCAGGATTCCCAGCCACGAGGCGAAACAGCTCCAGCTCCTGCTTCTCCTCCATCACAATGTTATTCCACTTCCTTCCGCGCCCCATTCATCACACGGGCAAACAGGCCTGCCCCGCGAGCTCTTGTCGACTCCCTTGCGCGGGCTGCCCGGCTGACTCCGCCCGATCCATCACGCCTCGCCGGTCCTCCGTTTCGGGGGCAGGGCGAGGCAGGGCAAGGCGAAGCTGGCCCAGACAGAGCAGGAGGAGTAGAGCAGGGCAAGGTAAGGCAAGGGGGCAGGGGAGAGCAGGGCAAAGCAAGGGGCTAGGGAGGGCAAGGCAAAGCAAGGGGGTAGGGGAGGGCAAGGCATGGCAAGGGGGCAGGGAAGGGCAGTAGAGAACAAGGCAGGACCAGATAAACCGTCAAAACTACGCTCTAGCGAGCAAACAGGCGCCGTCTGCATGTCACTCCCAAGCACTCCTTGCTCACTTTCGCAAACAAAAGCACAAGTTATTCTCGCTTCCTTCCTTTTCTCCTTTCTTCTCTTTCTTCTATTCTTCCCCGATCACTATCTTTTATAGACACTTTCTCTTTCTCCTCCCCCTTACCACCTAAAAGTTATTTCAATCTGCCAAGAAGTGACGAACGGCGTGGCAGACAGACAAGAGACAGAAGACAAGAGACGGGAGGAAGAGGGAAGGGAAAGGCGTAAATACAATACGGAATCAAGAGAAAAGGGGAAAGAGGAAAATATCATACGGAATCAGGAGAAAACAGCAAATAAATGCGATGAAAGAAAACGAAGTAGTCCAATTACACACAAAGGATGGCTGTGGAGGATACAATAAAAAGGTCTGTGTTAATGGTGCGTCTGGCGAGGGACGGTGACTAGGCACTAACGTAGGAATGTGCAGAGGGTGCGTTTTGCAGCAGGGGATAGAGCAGGGACAGGGCAGGGGTGAGGCAGGGGGCGAGGCAGGGATGAGGCAAGGGACAGGGCAGGGGTGAGGCAGGGAGGTAAGGAAGGGATAGAGCAGGGGGTGAGGCAGAGGGGTAAGCATGGGCATTTGACAGGGGGTGAGGCAAGGGACAGAGCAGGGAGTGAGGCACGGGGAGGGAGAGGAGAGCATGCTGCAGGTGGCAAAACTTTTTAATTCAGTCCAATTCTGGGCGATGTGTCAAATGCAGATTAAAACAGACGCGCGCCACACACATTTCCCAATCATCAAATGTTAAATATTTATTTAAAAAATAAACATGGTTACGAGGAGACTTTTCCTGATTTTCAAACCTTTCTGACCACTGACTTAAGGAAAGTAATGACTCCAAAAAGTACAATAATTATGTTCTACCATTATGTCTACACAAAAGAAGGAAAAAAGGCTGCTAAACTTTTTCTTCCCTCTCTCCTCTGTTTTAGTCAGCCAGTCTCTTTGTCCCTCTCCCCTCGTCTCTCCACTCTCTGCCTTCCCACTACCGCACTCCCTTTCCCTCCACTCTCTCTCGCTCTCTCCCTCTCATTCTGTCTTTGCCTCCTCTCTCTCCACTCGATCGCTCTTTCCCCACTCTTTTCCTCTCCCCTCGTTCCCTCTCTCCATTCGAGGCTCCCTTTCCCTCTCTCCTCATTCTCATTCCCTATTTCCCCACTTTCTATTAGTTTATCCACCCTTTCTTATCTAATCCTCCTCTTTTTCCCTTACCCCAACCTCCTCTCACTCCACCCTCCTCTCTTTTTCTCCCCCTCCCCCTCTTTCCCCTTTTCCAACATGTCATGTCGACCCGGATGTCAGTGCTAACCTAATCAAAATTCATCGAATCTACACTAGAAGTTAGACCTTGCACGGAAGATGTATATGCATATTTCTCCCTCCTCTATCCTCCTACCCCCTATTCCTCTCTCTCTTCCTCTCTCTCTCTCTCTCTCTCTCTCTCTCTCTCTCTCTCTCTCTCTCTCTCTCTCTCT
>NC_051421.1:21027250-21029750 GCF_015228065.2 Penaeus monodon | reverse complement strand
CTCCTCCGTCGAGTTCTCCTCCCATTCCTCGTCCTCCTGGCCTCCGCCGGCGCCCTTCGGATAGCCGCCATCCTGGAAGGGCCCGTGGAAGCCTCGCTGGAAGAAGCCCGGGCGGCCGTATGGTCGGAAGGGTCGTCGGCCTCGCTCTACGAAGCCTCCGCCAAACTTGAAGCCACGCTCGTAGAATGGGGGTCGTCCATAATACTTGTTATTGTCGTAGTAGAAGTTCCGATCATAGAACTTGCCGTAGGGCTTCTCGTAGGGCCCCCGGTTCTCGAAATTCCTGAGGTTCTCATTCTTGTACTTCTCGTAGCTTCCTCTTCTGTCGTAGTTTTTGTCGAACCTCCTATCGTAGGATCTGTCGTAATAGCCAGCGTGGTGACCGCCGCGTCGGTAGTGCTGGTTATTGTAATAGTTGTGGGCGGGTTTGTATTGTGGGCGTGAGTTGCTCTCGTGTGTGGGCGTGCTCGGAGCGGAGTGACCCTCCTCCTCCTCCTCAGGCTCGCCGTCCTGCTCGCTGTTGGGCTGCTGAAGTTCGTCTGTCGAGGGAGAGAAACGGGGGTCAGCGGAGAAGACAAGAGGCTCTGGTCTCGGGAGCCGAAAGGGCAGAGCAAAGGGAGAAGCGAAATTGCAGAGTAGGATGACAACACGAAGGGTAAAGATAACACCCAAATCCCTTCCCGTCTTTTGCATAGCAGACGTTTTGAAAATGACACTCGCGCATATTTGATCCAACACAATGTCTGCAAAGTAAAAATATAGAAGCTAAATTCAACTGGGAGTTACATAAGTGTCTATGGTACGAAGTTCTTACGAGATGGTTAGTCACACTACCCTACGGGAGTGGGGTAGAGGCGGAGGGAGTGGGGGAGGGGTGTATAGGGTACGTACCCTCAAATAACACCTACGGATTCACGCCCGTGATCGGCAACCCTCTCTCGTGTTACGAGAATGAGGGAAGTGCTGTGTTTTCACTGTTGTTACTGTTATCATTGCTGTTGTTGTTGACTCTGTTGCTGATGTTGTTGTTCATGTTGCTGTTACTCTCTGTGTGGCAAGAGTCAGCTCAACATCTGGCAAGTTTGCACGCTGAATCTCGATCTTTCCAACCCTCTGTGCAACATTTTTACACATTACTTAAACTCCCAATTTGAGCTACTCCCACAACAGTACCCGAGGGTCGCTCTCTCTTATGCAGTCGCTGGCTATTCAGCTGTTGCTCTTAGGACGGGAGGGAATAAAGACAGAGATGAGGTGGCGAGTGACAATCCAGAACAAGAGAGAGAATTAGAGAAAGAAGGAGAGAGAAAGAGAAAGGAGGAGAGAGAAAGAGAGAAAGAATGAGAGAGAATCAGAGAAAGAGTGAGAGAGATAGAGAAAGAATGAGATAGAAGAGAGGTTGAGAGGGCGGGGAAGGGAGGACGGATAGACGGAGCCTTCCGTGGGGGAAAAATGTAAAGAGAGAGAGAGAGAGAGGGAGAGAGAGAGGGAGGGATGGTGGAAAGGGAAAGAAAGGAGAGACGGATGAAGTGAGGGAGCGAAACGTAAATGTGCATGTAAATGGAAAGGGAAACAGAAGGAAGGAGGGAGGGTGAGAAGGAAACAGAAGAGAAGGGGATCAGGACGGGAGGAGCGAAACTAAGAAAATTCAAGACGGATCAATTAACGGGATTCACTAGTCGGTGTTCGAACACGGGAGAGCCTGGTCATTTACGGGAAGGGTGAATTTAGGCCTAGTCACCCCACTAGAATAAAATACAGAGAAGATAGGAGAGAG
The DNA here is from genome assembly GCF_015228065.2 of Penaeus monodon. Lineage (NCBI taxonomy): Eukaryota > Metazoa > Arthropoda > Malacostraca > Decapoda > Penaeidae > Penaeus > Penaeus monodon. The sequence goes on along the minus strand of NC_051421.1, from coordinate 21,027,973 downwards.
AGAGAGAGAGAGCATTGGATGGACGGAAAGAGGGAACAGGAGAGAGATGGGGTACGAGGGGGGGGGAGGAGAGAGGGAGGGGGGAAGGGAGAGAGATTAGGAAAAGTAAATATGCAGACGAAAACAGGACATACAGACAGGTAGTGGAAACAGAATTGCGAAAATGCAAGGACGTTAAAAAATAAAAAATAAATACTGGCCACAGTCGGAAGGAAGAAGAGGAGGCATAAGAGGAGGTGTAACTGGAGGCGTAGGAGGAGGAAGAGAACCACGAGGAAGCGAGGGCCAATTGGAAATTAATGCCGAGCTGGAAGCCGGCCATGTTCCGTGTTCAGAGTTAGACACGCGGTCTCCACGCACCCAGACCCCCACCCTCCATCCCCCTCCCCGAAAGGATGAAAAAATAAGGTACATTCTTTTTTCCCTTCCGGATTCTTAACGAAGAGTCCGCTGCTGGGCAACTACGGCGTTCAGGGAGAGGGAAAGGTCGCAGCAGACGTGGGCGGAACGAGGGCTGCGCCGGTCACTGAATGCGGCAAAGGTGGGCGTCTGTGGGCGTTCCCTTCACGTGCGTGCGAGTGCGTTTAATCGCAAATAACAAAAGGCCAAGCAACTGATGTTCTTTCCTTCACGGTCAAATATTGTCTGAACACAGAGAGAGCAGCGTCCGTATCCGCTGCCCCCCCCCCCCGGGCTACCAGCTCGCTGGATTCACCCCGCGCC
>NC_051421.1:20984750-21024750 GCF_015228065.2 Penaeus monodon | reverse complement strand
TTTGTTGTAATATCGTAGTCTCCCCTAACATGTAGTAATATCGTAATTTCCCCTGAAAATCGCCTAGTCACGAATATCTTGTTTACTTTTATTTATTTCTCATACAATAAATACTGTTGATATGTGTACTTTGTAAAATATATTATCTTTTTTATGTTTAACTGACAAATGTTTGTTTATTTGCATAGTTATGTTGGTCAAAAATACTTGTAAATCATCAGCCCATTGTACATAAGTATTCTCAGGAAACTGAATAATATAAATAATATTTAAACCTTGATATCATACAAATATCCAACCAAGAGACATCATCCTGGGCTTTAAGGGGTTTCTACGCCGTCAACCAAGACGAACGGATTAGCCACGTGTCTATAATAAAACGCATTAGTGATAAAAACACGACAAAAATGTATCCCATTTTTTCTCTCCTCTTCCGACTGCATTTCGCCTTCCCTCTTTTTCCCTCTTGAAGTAAACCTTCGCCTTTTATTGCACCCTCCGCCTCCTCGCCAGTCCACGAGAGGCCTCAAGCCCTCTAATCGCACGAGAGGGGGGGGGGGGAGCCGAAGGTCCGCGTAGGGCGCACGCGGAACGTCTCTCTGGAAAGGATCCCTGGTTGATATCACGTGACCCGCCCGCCGACACGCAAAGCCAGCTGAATTGACCTTTTCTGACCGTTTCGCCAAACAAGAGAGGGTGACTATGGCTCCGTAGAACGGGATTCCGAAAACTGAATTATAAATTACCCAAGTCTATTACACGGTTTTGGGGGTCACGAGAACCACCTAAAAAAAAAGAGAAAAAAAAGCCATTCACAGCAGGAGAATTGGAATAATGGGAGGAAATGGAGAAGGAAAAGGAACTCGAACTCAAAATTTGTTTATTCATTCCATCAAATATCTCAATCCGACGACAAGGAAGACTTCGAAGGGGGTCCAGAGGAGAGAGAGAGAGAGAGAGAGAGAGAGAGAGAGAGAGAGAGAGAGAGAGAGAGAGAGAGAGAGAGAGAGAGAGAGAGAGAGAGAGAGAGAGAGAGAGAGAGAGAAGAGAGAGAGAGAGAGAGAGAGAGAGAGAGAGAGAGAGAGAGAGAGAGAGAGAGAGAGAGAGAGAGAGAGAGAGAGAGAATATCACGGCACCGCACACAAGAATTGGTCGTCCTCTCGTGATGGAAGAAAAGCCAAACCTCACACGCAAAGAAGATAAAGTACACGTGAGTTCCGTCCGGTGGCCATTTTGTGCTCACGTGATTCTCGGCTTCTCGCCCCCTCCTCATTACCCCCCCCCCTCCCCAGGGGCGCGGATCAGGGAAAACTTGCGAGATATGCGAATCCCCCCCCCCCTCCTTTTTTCCTCCACCTGCCTTCGGAAAGTCTCGAACGCTTTGTCCCGTCTGCGTGTCTGTCAGTCTTTCTGTCAACCGGCCACATCTCGCGTCTTTAACCGACCCCCGTGCAATTCAACCTTGCAATCCGCGGCAATAAATCAATGTCTTTTATCATCATTTTACAACTTCTGATGATTACATCAGCCGGACTAAACAACAAACAAAAACGAACATAAATCATTCTAAACACAAATTCCCACACCGACGCTTACTGATCCATCAAATCGATAATCCGAGATTTAATTCATCCAGCTTTAATATAGGTTTCCTTATCTCCACCAGGTTTTCCTTTCGCAAGTGGCTGCCACAACACCAACGCTCTTATCTCTTATCTCGCTTTACGAAAGGCACTGACTGGTCCTCCTCGATCCTCTTTTCCCTCCTGCTTGCGTGCGTACCTGTGTTTCTAATTGTTTTCTGTACGCAAATATAAGGCAAGCAAAAGGAACAAATAATCGTTTATGGTCTCACCCCCTCTCTAAAGCGAACTCCCCACAAGCACTTGCTCACCAGGAAGCCTGATAAGAAGATAATATACTTATCTCAGTCTTGAAACCTCTACCGCCTCCTTACGGTAGACTCAATGATTGTGTGTGGTGTGTGTGTGTGTGTGTGTGTGTGTGTGTGTGTGTGTGTGTGTGTGTGTGTGTGTGTGTGTGTGTGTGTGTGTGTGTGTGTGTGTGTGTGTGTGTGTGTCTCACTCTTAAACTTACTCTCACTCTCATAAATCCTCCTTCTCACATGTATTTCTCTCCTCCCTTGATAAGGCAGCAGATGCCTTCCCTCCGTCGTAACTTACTCCCATCTCTTCACTAGTTTTAATTATCTCGTCTCTGTTATACTGCGTCGTCCTCATCCATTGCGGGTTTTTTTTTTCACCGTCTCGGATTCAGTCCTCTATCTTCCCTCTCAAGCCATGTGTCCGTCTTGTCTATTTCTTGATAAAGCCACTCTCTTTAACACCTCAAAGGTATCTCGGAAGCCACGGGGGAAATATTTTCGTTTGTTTGTCACGGCAATAACCCCGACCTTCGAGTCCGGTCTTTTCTCTGTTTTTTTTTTTAATCTTAAGAACCGAAAATTAGGCGGCAGTAGGACAGGGTAAGTTATCCCAGCGTTGAGGGGGGAGGAAATCCAGTGGTCGTTAATAATTCGCAAACAAATCCTTCGACGCGCGCTGAGCCATCTTAGGTATGTCGCCGCCAGCTCACACTTGGCGCCCGACCAGTTTCGCTTTTTTCCCTTCGCTCACGTGTCGGGAAAAGGTCAAATTGTGCACCTGTCGGGAGCACGATTGGCTAAACAAATCTATAGGGCCGATGCCTCGTCTGCCAACATCTGTCGGTCAGTGGGATTAATGGTGAAAGATTCGTAATTACCTGTCAATCGCACCTTTCCAACACACGTGTCCAGCTTCATTCTTACGCGAGAGAGAGAGAGAGAGAGAGAGAGAGAGAGAGAGAGAGAGAGAGAGAGAGAGAGAGAGAGAGAGAGAGAGAGAGAGAGAGAGAGAGAGAGAGAGAGGGAGAGGAGAGAGAGGAGAGGGAGAGAGGGAGAGGAGAGAGGAGAGAGGGAGAAGAGGAGAGAGAGAGAGAGAGGAGAGAGAGGAGAGGAGAGAGAGAGAGAGAGAGAGAGAGAGAGAGAGAGAGAGATCAATGAAAAGTTTTAACCGAAGTTCTATCCCATCACAACTCTTTATTACTATCGTATTTCCATCCTTCTTTCTCTTTCGCTTAAAGTAAACATTTGCTCTTCGTTGTATCACGAGAACCTATGTTACCTGAATCCGATGCAGCGCTAGTTCAAGTGAAAGCAGAACAGGTTTGTAACAAGCAAAACAATTTTGCAACGAAACCAATTTTCTTTCCTCCTTCGCATGACAAACGTACGAGAACATTTGCTTGTATTTCCATCGGCGTAAAAATCCTACAAGTTCTAACGCTTTTATTTTCTACCTCCCTATTCTATTTTCTCTTCATATAGTTCTTAAATTCATATCTGTCATTTAGTCTCACGGTTTTTGTCACTCTACACTGACGTTAACTTCGGCCGAGTTCCTTTAAACCTTAGCGTTTTTTCCGTCACTTATTTTTTCGAAGCAATTTTTTTCAAACGTGGGATTACTGGTCGAAATGACAGGACGACTTCAAAAACTCAATAATAGATCTAGTTCTTAAATAAAATAAACGAAACATGACAATAATAACCATAATCATAATCATGATGATGATGATGACGATAACACTGGCATTACGATGATGATGATGATTATCATTATTGTTATTACTATTACTATCATTATTATCATTATGATAATGATTATATTCAATAATAATGCTAATAATAATCACCCATTAATAATAATAATAATAATAATAATGAAATAATAAAAATAAAACAACAGCCATATCAATAATAATAAATAACAACAACAACAACAACAACAACAGTACTCTCCTGAAGACAATCTCGAAGTCAACATTTCAACTCCCCCCCCCCCCTCTCTTTCTCTCTCTCTCTCTCCCACTCTTTACTTGGCAAACCAAGCTACATTTTCTCTCTTCAATTTCATTCTGATTTATTCTTCACTTCATCCCTCCTCATTTGCCGGTTCGATCACAGCTTCCTCCTTCCATTTTCCTTTCTTCCACTCCTTACTCTATTTTTATTTTTCTCTCTATCTACTCCAGTTATTCTCCCACGATTTTTCTCCTCCCTTTCCTCCTCCCTTCGCACCGCACCCAAACTCGCCTCCCCTTTGCCATAGCCTGAGTCCCGCTCCCTCTAGGCCCAAGGGTGGAACGCCCCTCCCCCTCCCCCCTCCGCGATGACCCCAGGTCTAGTGGGATGGTTTCCACGGCAGGGGAGAGGACCCCCGAGCATAGGCGAGGCAGCCCGACGCGGCGGCACCCTTGGCACCCTTGGCACCGGCCCAGGAGGGGAGTCAGGGTCCACCGTATGCTCTCTCCTCGTCCTCGTCCTCCTACTCCTCCTCCTTATGGCGATCCCTAGGTCCTTTGACCGGGATACAGGAGGGAAGGCAGGGTCAAAGGGAGAGGGTATGCAGGAGAAGGGGTGGAAGGAACCGTAGCATATCTGATTTTCTTCCACTTATTTGCGCGACACTTGGAAGGATGACATCTAGACGTGTCTATAGGAACGACGTCCGTCCAAAGATCGCTTCCTCTCGCCCTCCGCTTGATTCGAAAATGAAGAGAGCTGGAGGAAGGGAGGAGGCGACGAAAAGGGAGGAGGGAGGTTCAGGCGAGGGAAGAAAAGGAGGGAGGAAGGAGAGGAGGTAGGAAAGGAGAGCGAGAGAGAGCGCGTCGGTGAGTATCGCAATAAATGTGCTGTCACACTCACCCACTCAACGGGTGCCAGAGTAAAGATCCAGTCCCCGTAGTTCCTGCTCGGTTCTTGATCACTGAGATGCTTTCATCAAGTTCTCTTTCCGTTCAGTCGGGCTACCTCCAATATTCTCTCAAAATCTGGTCTAATTCAGATCCCCTTTCCCTCAACCCTGTGCGATTTAAATTGCCCATCTTTTCTCATCCCCCCTTTACTCCTATGGTCAAATTCCTCCCCCCCGCTGCCCCCCTGTATCCCTTTCTCCCTTCTCCCCAACATCCTAATTCACTCCGTGTGTGTCCGCGACCGGGGACGCCGCTCGCTGCACAGCTTTAGCACGGCGACGCACCTGCCTCGTTGCTCATCTCCTGGACGCAATTTCACGCCAGTTTCCTAGGCTAGGAAATTGCTTCTGCACGTAAAATAATTCATCCTCTTTTGCCTGACGTGAGGAAAAAAAATCATTTATACTGTCTAAACAAACATCCGTGAATATTTATGGTCCAACTTCTTTAAGTGTGAAGCATGTTCTATTAGTCATACCGGAGAAAGGAACATATTGCAGTAGGTATAAAACCCACAATATGTTACTAATGGAAAGGCCCATTACGGGCGACTCAGCCTCTCCTGAATCATCGCAAACAAGTACCATCAATGGTGGCGGGCAACGACGCCGCAACTGGCGTGGAAACCGCGTCTTTACGGCGTCTTTTTGCACCAATCCTGATGAGTGACACTGCCAGTCTGCCTTGCAGGAGTTGAGAGACATTTTCATTGCACTTGTATTTTTTTTAATTATATTTTTCAGTCTTAATTTTATCTGTTGCATTTTATGCACTCGCCCACGTTCTGTTGCCAATAATTTTTATGTCTCTTTCTTTTTGTCTCTCAAACATCCACCCAAACACCTTCAAATCAAACCTCGTCCCCGATATCCCCCTTCAGCGCCCGTTCACAACGCGACCACCCGGCTGTCCGACCGATCCCCGCCTCCTCCGCGTCCATTGTCCGGCCGTGACGAGAGGCGAGAACCGAGGGCGCCGATAAGCCCTTCCCGACGACACCGCGCGGATGCCTCGGGCGTGACGCGGCGTGAGGAGGGCGCGGCCAAGGGATTTGGATGGCTCGGGGGGTGAATAAGCCAGTTACCTAGTTACTTCTTCATTGCACAGTGTAATTAGCGCTCTGTATTAGGTGTGAAAATACAACATGATTGTGGAGGCACTGTGTACTAAAGGAGGTTAAAGTAACGCACAGGATTTCCAAGTGTTTCAACACAGCTAATAAACTCATAACAAGATACATACGCCTTTGTGCTTATAGTTCACAACAGAAAAAGAATATCGTAATCAAATCGTAATTAAATACTCACAGCTGATACATAACAAAATAACGTTACTAGAGAGGAAATAAATGGGGAAAAAGGTCGAAGGTCAGGCCGGCTACTACTGCATGCAAATCCGAAATAAATCCGTCCGGGTCTCGCTGGGGGGGGGGGCGTGGGGAGATGGAAGGGGGAGAGGGAAGGGGGGATGGGTGTGGGGTGGGTTGGCATATTAACTTGCGAAGGGGGATGGGGGAGTGGAGAGGAGGAGGGGAGGAGGGAACACTCTGTATTTTTCAGGTCGCGCAGGATAATCCCGGGCTGTACACGGCAATATCACGGATTGAACCAAATCGGTAAATAGAGAATTTCCCAGGTAGGCGCATTGTCGATTTTGAGCGATCAGCTGGACAGCCGGCAACCCGACTGGAGGGCGCAAACACCGCACCAACTGGATTCCTTCTCAAAACCAATAACTACTATTAACACCACTGCTGTGATCTAGGGCACAAGGGTCTGCACTCTTCGCAGTCTCCAAGGGGAGAAACTGGACTCGTCAGGAGAATTCACTTGCATAAGTAACCACGCTAATGTTAACCGAGTTGCGTAAATAACACACATAATAACCAATTATCAACTAACAATGATAAACCATCAATAATATCAAACAGTAATAATAACAACAACAATAATAACAACAACAACAACAATAATGATAATAATAACAGTAATAATAATAATAATAATAATAATAATAATATAATAATAATAATAATAATAATAAAAACAACAACAACAACAGCACTAACAACAATGAAACAAATCAAAAAGCAAATCAGGAAGCGGCCGTCCCGCGAGTGCTCGCAGCCAGCTCGAGAGGCGGCGAGAGGCAGCTTCTCGCGCCGTATTTACAGATAAGAGAGCACAAGCATGACTTCCGCAAGCAGAGCGAAAGGCAAAGGAGGAAAACTGGGAACTTATATCCTAACTTCCCGATTATCTTCTGGAAAAAATAAAATCAGCAACAAACTGATATTTTTTTAAATCATATTATTCTTCCCTTTCTCCATTCATTTATTTTCCATCTTTCTACTTCTTCTTCTTCTTCTTCTTCTATTTCTTCTTCTACTTCTACTCCTTTCCCTTTTTTTTCCCTCATACTTTTTCCACCTACTGCTTTTTTTTGTCGTTGGGTCAGAAAAAAAAAACGGGAGCTAATAAATGACAGAAAAAAAAAACAGAAAAAAAAACACATAAACACTAAAAATAGAAAACAGACGAGGAGGAGATGGAACAGCGGTCGTAGCACCAAGATCACCTTCAGCCTTAAAATAGAGTTTGTTCAAAAAAGAAATGCAACACTGCTCTTCAGGTGGAAGGAGAAACATCAAAGTTGCGAAAAAAGAGGGAAAGAATGAGAGAGAAATAGAGTAATGAAGCGAGAGAAAGAGGAGAGAGAGAGAGAGAGAGAGAGAGAGAGAGAGAGAGAGAGAGAGAGAGAGAGAGAGAGAGAGAGAGAGAGAGAGAGGAATGAGAGAAGAGAGAGAGAGAAGAGGAGAGGAGAGAGAGGAGAGGAGAGAGAGAGAAAGAGAGAGAAGAGAAGAAGAAAGGAAAGAGAAGAAAGAAAAGAGAGAAAGAAAGAAAGAAAGAAAGAAGAGAGGAAGAGAAGAAGAGAGAAGAAAGAAAGAGAGAGAGGAAAGAGAGAAGAGAGAGAGAAAGAAGAGAGAGAGAGAGAAACGACACGGTAATTACTCGGAAGAAGTCGTTTGAAGAAGACACGAGGAGGCCATGGCGGGAAATGATCGGACACAGACCACCAACCACTAGCTCTTCTCTCTCTCTCTCTCTCTCTCTCTCTCTCTCTCTCTCTCTCTCTCTCTCTCTCTCTCTCTCTCTCTCTCTCTCTCTCTCTCTCTTACCTTCTTCCTGTTTTTTCTTGATTCACACCCATTTAGTGGTATCTCCACATATTTTCTCGATTACCTTGAATGTAGAGTGTAAACGTCTATGGCACCCCGCTTACTTACTTGAAAAGTGTGTTATGCTGAAAGTCTATTAAGATTACAAGACTACTGTGCACCGTATTAATCCATACGTTCCTTTGCTGTTCTCCTGAGTAAGAGCAAGTTGCCAGCGACAAAATGGATATAAGATATGAAGATATGAGACTCGCGATACAAACGAGGACACGAGTCATAACGGCACAGGGAACGGAGACTCCTATACATCCGTGTATGGATGCGTGTGATTATCCTGCATCCATACACCTTTGACCGAAATCTCTTCCCCTTCCGCTCCTTACTTCACCGCTTCAACACACAAAAAACAGCTGCGAGGGATTTGCAAAACGGGATTCCAACCGCGGTGGAGGAGCGGCAGCATACGAAACGACGGCGACTAATTTAACAAAGGAGGTAAGGCGGGGGAAGAGGAGAGGGAGGTATGCTATATGATCTCCGTGATACTTTATTACGCATTCCACGCCCCTCCCCTACCCCCCAGGACACTCACCGTCCTAACTTGTCAATCCTGAAACTAAGTTTGAAAGCTACGAACCCGCTATCTACGCTGCCTACCCGATGACTTTGAACCATGCAGGCCGTCTGATTAATCTAATGTGGATACATTTCTTTGCTGCAACAAGGAAAAAACGTTCATTCAAATACGATAACCGCTACGATGTGTAGCCTGGGTGCCAGGCCAAGTAGGCGGGGGTCACATGAGGAAGGCCCGGGCACGGGGCCAGTTGGCACCTGTTCACCGGGCATCTTGAGCCAACTAGTCAGTGCCACCAGCACCCACAATGACCCCCCTTCCGTTCCCAGGGCATAATGCCCCACTCCCTCTGCCCCCCGCTGCCAGGTACTAGACTGACTCGCGACCGAAGTAATTTTTTTGGGATACGGATCTGCAAACAAATTCTCTTCCGTGTCCTTTGATTGCCAAACAAGAAAAACAAACACGTTAAACAACAGCATCGTCAGCAAGTGTGCTCAACTGTCTCCTCCCTGAAATATGGCCTTGCTTGTATTCGCAACGGATCAGTCAGTCTCTCTCGAACTTTCTCGAACGCCGAGTGCCCCGGAGCCAGCTCTCTCTACTGAAGGTTCTCCAGCCGTAACGCATTGAAATGTTCTCGCTCTGTAAAGATGCCCGTCGCGTATACCCTTCCTCTACATGCCAAGATGCCGCCGGGCCCTTTCTTCGTAAAACCACTATTGAAATATTCCCGTCACTCTCCCCTAGTCTGCCCCTAACTTCTGTAAACAAATAAGAAGTAGTTAACAAAATAACAACCCTTTCCCTCTTTGTCTGTTTAGATGCTTACTCGATTTTCCGTCTTTTTTTCTCTCTTTTTGATAGAAGGAGAGGAAGAGGAAGGATGAATCGGAACTGAATTAAATCTAAAATATTTGTAATCTTATGTCGAGCTGAAGGAGTCACCCGCCAACCTTAAAAGTCAAAATAAACCCATAAAATCGATTCCCCTCTTTATAATAAAGCAAACGTGGCCTGTAAGAGTTAAGAGAAATAATGCACCGTAATCGTCGATCAGAGATGATATGGACATCAATAATATAAACCTGCCCCTTTTGTTTCCAAAAGCCACATACTGCATGTTATATCAGCGTCCTTTACGTAACCTGCATCCACCGAGATACACGGCTGCAGATTCTAAAGGCTTTATCTCCGTCAAATAGCCCAACAATGCTCGCATAGTGCCAGATGGTGCCATGTCAAATTTATAATCTTTTCTTTAGCACATACCGGAGGGAGGGGACATGGTCGTGGTGAGGGGAGGTGATGCATGGGAGGAAAAGGGGGAGCAAAAAGAAAATAAAGAGAGGAAGGGAAGGAGGGAGGGGAGGGAGGGAGGGAGGGAGGAAGGGAGAAAGAGAAAGAGAGAGAGAGAGAGAATGAAAGCGAGATACAAGGGAGAATGAAAGCGAGATACAAGGGAGAATGAAAGCGAGAGACAAGGGAGAATGAAAGCGAGAGAAAGAATGAGAGAAGCGAAAATAGAATGCGAGAGCGAGAGGAGAGGAGTATACTCTATGACTCCTCTTCCCCTTCTGCCCGACCACCAAATCGCCCAGTGTACCTTTGCCGTAGATCTAATTCACTAATGGAGAGAAGATAATGAGGATGAAATAATTGAGCGTGAGACAGGGGTTTGAAGGGGTGGGGGGAGGAGGGGGAGGAGGGGGAGGAGGGAGGAGGAGGAGGAGGAGGGGGGAGGAGGAGGAGGAGGAGGAGGAGGAGGAGGAGGAGGAGGAGGAGGGACAGGGGAAGAAGAAGAAGAAGAAAAGAAGAAGAAGAAAGGAGGAGAAGGAGGAGGTGGAGTAGGAAGAGGACAGTGGAAGAGGAGGAGGAGCAGAGCGAAAATGAGGAGAGAAAAGGAAAAGAAGAGGATATGACAACAAAGTGGGAGTGGTGAGAAGCGAGGGAAGCAGAGGAAATGAGAAAAGGGGCAAAGGAGAAGAGGCGTGAAATGAGGAGCAGGAGCAATGAGAGTAAAAATAGGAGGAGGAAAATGAAGTGAAACAGGAAGAAGAAGAAGAGGCCTTTCGACGGTCCCTCGTACTATAAAGTGTGGATCCAACCTCTTTATAGTGGCGCTGCGTTGTGCGGTCCGCGGAGAATCAAAACTACACAGATTCGGCTAAATAAGAGTTCAAACTTCCGGGTTTCAACTGCAGAGCGTTCGGTGGGAAGGGAGGAAAGTGGGGGAGACAGCGAGGGAGAGAAAGGGAAAGGGAGAGGGAAAGGAAGGGTGGCGTGATGGAAGGAGGATGAAGAGAAGAAGGATTGGAGGGAGGAGGAGGAGGAGGAGGAGGAGGAGGAGGAGGAGGAGGAGGAGAGAGATGGGGGGAGGGGACAGGCAGGCAAGCGAGGGGGATGGACAAGCCATTCTAATCTTCCCTTTTTCATACCTCACCGCAGCTGACGTGTACAATTCTTCCGAATTCACTCCGCGCAAAAAAGTAATGTCCCCATCTTAGACTCCATTTAAAAGGACATCCAACTTTAAAGCCGAGAAAACAGCCACAGAAACCAACCCCTCTATGTCCAGACCCCCCCTTCGCTTTTAGCACTGCATTTTCTCCCAACCCCTTCAGAACGCTCAGTTGTTTATCTCCAGGAATTCGCAGCCTTCGAGAAGCCATTAGAAATCAGCTGCGATTTATTTTCTTCGCGTAGTTCGTGGGACATTTACTCTCTCCTAAAAAAACAAACAAAAAAAACGGCATTACGACCTCTGCTGAATTACACTCCCCAGATGGTGATGATGAGAAGAAACTCGAGGAGGCGTTTCTTTTGTGGTATAGAGGACGTATAAGAGGATAGAGAGACGGACAAGTAAATGGATGGGTATATCAGATATGATAAATATATATACAGGGCAGAATGGCGGAGAGGAAAATATATGGAGAAGGACGGTGAGGGATGGAGAAAGTGGGCGGAGGGCAGTGAGATTGAGGGGGATGGAGAGAAAGAGGGGGGGGTCGAGAGACAGGAACTACGGAAAGAGAGGGGGGAGGGATGGAGATAGAGAGGGGGATGGGGAAAGAGCGGGGATATTAAGAGAAAGGGGGAAATAGAGATGGTGGGCGGGGATGAAGAGAGCAAGGGACGATGGAAAGAGAGAGAGAGAGAGAAGAGACAATGGAAAGAAGGGCTGGAGGGAGGGAAAGAGAGAAGAGAGACGATAGCGAGAACAAGGGCTGGAGAGAGAGCGAGCGAGCGAGCGAGCGAGCGAGCGAGAGAGTGAGAGGAGAGAGGAGAGAGAGGAGAGACGATGGAGAGAAGGGCTAGAGAGAGGGAGAGAGACGGAGAGGAGACTAAAAATACAAGAGAATCTTTGCTGTTTGGCAAGGCATCCGAAGACCTTTCAAATAAGTAATGATAATAGCGTCCCGGACCACTCGAGGAGAGACACTCCGTAGACACACCGCGGCGGCAGAAAAGCTGCGTCACAAAAACCATTACAAACTCCAAAAGAAAAACGCTTCCTTGGAGGGAAACGTCGAACCTGTTGTTAGTACAAGCTGTGACGGGTTCGCGCGGCCGGGGAATCTTCCTAAAAGGAAAAAAAAAAGAAGAAAAAGAAAAGAAAGGGAAAATAAAAAAAGGAAGCGTACCACCTATTTGTCATCATTTCTGCTGCGTCTATTATTATCCATCACGAGGGAAAAAATACCCGTGCCTTGAACGAAACAACTCTACATTCATCCGTAAAGAAAAAAAAAGAATCACCCCGAGTCCACAGGCAGGATAATCACATGCATCCATACACGGAGAAAGGAAAAACTCTTTTGCCGGTTTTATGAACTCGTTACCATGCACAAAGAAATCTCCGGGGAGGACTAGGGGCAGGGGATGGCAAGAGGGAGGAAGGGAAAGGAAGGGAAGAACAAAATAATGCAAATTCAGGAGCAGGTCAAGCAATCTCCAAGACAATCAACCCGGCAAGGAAGATCATTATAACTTCGGGGAGTCTTTACCGAGTCGCCCATTTTTGTCGGGCGCTGTGGAGGCAACCGTTACCAAGTACATAAACACATCCAGGACGAAGGACTTCTGAAATGCGACGATGCAGAATGGCTCAGGCACCGAGAGAAGCGTGTCTACTGCTTTACTGCTATCAAAGAAACTACTGGACAGCTGTGAGCACCGCAACATGAGGTAAAACTGCTCCTCCCCCTCGAGTTATGACCGAGCCAACTAACTGCTATGCCAACACGTGTGTTGTTTGCAAACAAAGAGCAAGAGAGAGAAACAAACCCAGAAGTGAATCATTACAACACTTGCAAGGGATCTCTTCACACTTTGGTCCGAAGCAAAAGGAACGTTAACTAAAAGGAGAATAGCAACAAAGAGGCCTATATTCTTCACCTCTGAACACCACACCATAAACTAGACAATGTTAAAATACGGAATGATCGCTTAGGTAACAGACTCGCATGAAACCGATGCCAAAGACTGCACTTGCTCGTCTAATTATAATTTTACGATGGCAAGTATGACACAGGGGGGAAGCGATGTTAAGCATGTGTATACGAGAGGAGTTGCTGGTCAGAAGAGAGAAGCAGAGAGCAGAGAGGAGGGCGAAGGAAATGGGGGGCAGGGAGGATTGTGGCTGTTAGGGATAAAAAGAGGGGATAAAAAGAGGAGGAAGGGAGAAAGGGGGGAGGGGAGAGAGAGAGGAGGGGAAGAGGAGAAAAAAGGAGAGAGAGAGAGAATTATATATATATATATATATATATATATATATATATATATATAATATATATATATATATATATATATAATATATATATATATTATATATATATATATATATATATATATATATATATATATATATATATATATATATATATATATATATAATAATATATATATATAGTAGAGAGTAGAGAGAGAGAATGAGAATGAGAGAGAGAGAGAGAGAGAGAGAGAGAGAGAGAGAGAGAGAGAGAGAGAGAGAGAGAGAGAGAGACGAGAGAGGGAGAGAGAGAGAGAGTGAGGAGAGAGAGAGGGAGAGAGGAGAGAGGAGAGGAGAGAGAGGAGAGAGAGAGAGAGAGGAGAGAGAGAGAGGAGAGAGAGAGAGAGAGGAGAGAGAGAGAGATAGAGAGAGAGAGAGAGAGGAGGGGAAGAGAGAGAAGAGAGAGAGAGAGAGAGAGAGGAGAGAGAGAGAGAGAGAGAGAGAGGAGAGAGAGAGGAGAGGGAGAGAGGAGAGGAGAGAGAGAGCAGAGAGAGAGAGAGAGAGCAGAGAGGAGAGAGAGAGCAGAGAAGAGAGAGAGAGAGAGCAGAGAGGAGAGAGAGAGACGAGGAGAGAGAGAGAGGAGAGGAGAGAGAGGAGAGAGAGAGAGGAGAGAGAGAGAGAGGAGAGAGAGAGGAGAGAGAGAGAGAGAGAGAGAGAGAGAGAGAGAGAGAGAGGGGGGGAGAGGAGAAAGAGAGGAGAGAGAGGAGAGAGCGAGTGAGTTACTTCATATATGGAGCGGGAGCACCCGAGCGAAGGCCTAGCAAGGTGGGCGTGAAAGGTAGCAGCTTTGCAAGACACAAGGCTGTCACCTACTTGGCACCAGGAGACAATCAGAGTCGGTTTGTTATGGATTTGGCGCTCTTGGCAAAGTGGCGTTGCCACAAGCGGGCATATACAAATAAATATGATTTCTCTCGCTTCCTCTTTCTTTCAGTTCCTTTGACTGTGTGTATGCGTGTCTATGTCTGTGTCTGTTTGTTTTTGTGTCTGTCTGTGTCTGTGTGTTTTTCTGTCTGTGTGTCTGTCCGTAATTCATGTCGGCAAAATCAAGGATATATCGCACGCATCCATGTTGTTGGCTTTACTTTAGCAGGTGGACAAATAAGCTTCATATCAGCTTCACAGTTATCTCCGGTTTGACCCGAAGCCACTCCAGCGATAAGCCTCGATTCCGCGTCGAGATCTGCTGACCCGCGAGACCTGCCGCTTCCCGAGATTTCAGTCCAGTCTTCAAATCTCACAAATGCCAATCGGGGCCAGAGTCAAACGTCCTCGGCGGCTGACTTTGTAAAATGTTTAGTTCTTTTCAATGATGATTTTTCTCAAGATATATAACAGAGATTTGTCTGCAATATGAGGTCGTATTGGATGAGAAAAAAACCCTTAGAAAGTCTCCATATATCTTGTTTCTGTACAGATTGTCAAACTCTTCTCTTGTTGCATCAGCGAACCTTGGAAAGTCCTGCGCGCAATCACTCACCGAACTTTTGTCCCCTAAAATAATGCCTCGTAACATTTTACTGAACTGTTTTGGATGATTTAGTGCAGGTTCGATACATGCTGTGCCTGGACTTCACAGAGGAGCCACGTTGCCTTTATCGGAAACATACTGCCGCTTTTCTTTCGATCTTTCGCTTTCTCGTGTGTCTGGTTCTGCGAGACGGCACCTCCTCCGTCTCCTCCATGTTTAGGTGTGCTATTCGTCGTGCAGTTCTTTTAATGCCGTCAGCGAGGATAAATATCATGTTGTGACTCTTGACGTGGATTCACGTCGGATAACAAGACTGAAACAAATTCGTGCTGTAAATACTGCTCAAAGGGGTGCTGCATCAGTGGCACATAAATATCTCCAGAGAAAGGGGAAGAGGACGTGGAGACAGCGCGGGAAGGGAGGAAGAAGCGGGAGGACTAGAACGGGGAGACGGAAGGAGGAGAAGGAGGGGAAGGAGGGGAAGGAGCGAGGGGGGGGGGGGGCGGCACGCGCGTAATAACCGCCGCGTCCTATGTTCCCTGACAAATGCTGCGAAAGCAATGGGTGTTCGAATGGACAAGATCAAGACACCAGGTAAATTGTTTACTGAAATATTCATGGGAAGATGAAAGAAAAGATATATATATAGTAGAATAATAACTATAGATAAATGCAAGGCATTGAGGAAATTAACCGTAGCCTTTATCACATCACCCATGAAGTCACGTGGCGTTCACGCATTTCGTCATTCACAGCCAGCGAAGGTTCTGCGACTTACCTGTAAAAGAAAAAACAACAACATTAGCACAGTAATTATATCACCTTCTCGGGCGCAACTTATTTAAATAAACTAAAAAGTAATCTAGATATTAAATTTTGGGCGACTTCAGAGCTCCGCTGGTACGAGACGTCAGCCGCCGTCGTGATGGACTGCTCAGACGCGACCGCAGCACAAGTGCAACGCCACGAGCTAACATATGCAACGCATGCAATCATATGCTTAAACCTCACTGGCGCTCAAATGGTCATTCCTGCATCACCCAAATATATAAGAAAAACATCACACCAGATTCTTGTTCTGCCAAGAAAGCCTCAATGTCCACGCTGAGCAAGTAGAGAGTAAATATTTAGGCAGCGCGGGCTCTCCCTTTCCCAGCAGGTATGCAATCAAATAAACAAATCCCTTCACCAGGAACGCTTGTCCGCCCGTCGAGATAACAGCGCCATTTGGGCCGCAGCAGAGCAAACCATACACACTCCACACACACTTACGCTTATCAGATAAGCATGCCCTTGTATCGCTGCGCCAACAGAACTTTTATCGTGTTCTTGCGTCTTAAAAACGAATGAGCGATATGCACGTTGTTTTTGAGCTTGGTCATGCAGAGTCCATGCAAGAAGGCAGCTTGTGGCTCACACCCACAGATGTCGTGGCACGCTTGGCAAGGTGACTCAGCATCCGAGAGTTTCTCCGGGTTTTTCTTGGTCTGTCGTCTTTTTTGTCCCTCCTTTTCTTTCTCTCTTGCTAAAAAAAATCAGCTGCTGATAGGTGAGACAAATTCCGGCAAAACTAGAGCAACATAATTTCTTGAGATTCATCCAAACAAAGTTACGTAAGCTACAATACCCTCCCCCCCCATCAGGTTAATAAGGCCTCTTGAGACATATCTATACCTCTCCCGTCTTATCATGATAAACAGAGGATTTGAGACAGGTAGGCGATGTGATCCCACAAGAAGCATCAGGTGTTGCGACACCCTTTAGCGATAATGATCTTCACAACGAAAGAAACAAGACCTTAAATAAAGCAACGTGCGTCCTGCCAAAATGTTCCTGGATCGCCACATTTTTGTTACTCTCGTGGCAATCGAGAAATAATTCCCCCCGACGATGCAATGGATGCACTCGGATTTGTTATCTATAAAACGTGTCTACAAAATAAGAAGTACCGGGAACAGGATGTAAAATGAAAAAAAAGAAGCTAAGAGAACACGAGAGAGGGGAGAAGGAGGAAAAAGGGAGATGGAAAGAGAGAGAAAGAGGGAAAGAAGAGAGGAGAGGAGATGAGAGGGAGAGGTAGAAAGAAAGAAAGAGAGAGAGAGAGAGAGAGAGAGAGGAGAGAGAGAGAGAGAGAGAGAATGAGAGAGAGAGAATGTGGGAGCAATGAAGGGAAGGGAAGGAAATAAGCAAAACCCCCACATTCCACAGTTTAACATTTTTACCCATCGTCAGCGTTACAGCTAAACCAGCGGTGCCTCCGACCTCGGTGTTTCCCGTGATCACACAAGGCCCGTGTGATCAGCTGATTCCACAGGTAATTCTACACAGTAAGGCCTAGCCACGATCGGAGCCAAGAGAGAGAGAACTTTTTAATGTTTCTTGATAAACCGATTCCAAAAATAAACGGACTTATGAAAGTCTGAAAACCATTTTTTATACAAAAATAAAAAGTGAAGATAAAAAAAATGACTACACAGTTCACCTCGCAAAAGCGCCTGAAATTTTAAGGTTCTGTTTAACTCATGTAACTAAATTTCAAAACTCACGTTTCTCCTTCCTTCAGTGCAAGCCAGAACTGAATGGACAACACACTCCTTATTCAATCACAACACGTTTTTTTTCTGCTCTTTCTAATGACCTCCAAGTATACGTGTGCCAACAATGTTCTGGCAGGTCAGTGCAGATACTAGCTACGTGTTTCGGTTCACCTAGAATTCTTGATAAATTGAGTTATCGATCAACTTGTGGTAGGAGAACTTCTGTACAAAACTAACGCCGCGCCCAAGCGTCCAAAACAGTCCCCTGGTGCTGACCTACCCTTTGCCCTTTCCGAATGACGTTAGGGTCTCCGTGTCGGTGCTCTTGCTCTTTATAAGTTTCTGTTTACTGCCCCCTCCCGTTCTCTTTAACTAATGCCCCAATTATACGTTTCTGTTTATATGCAAGGATATCAGAAAAAGTGTACATTGTATTGTGTTTACATGTACGTATCTGATTATTCTGCACCTTATCTCTCCTCCACAATCTCTGACAATGTCTTCTCTCGGGTAGCTCCCCTCCCGCCCTCTCTTTCCTTCCAGGGACGCCCCTTACACCGTCCCTGGCCATTTTGCACGAAGGAGGCTCCCAATCCATCCTCTCGGTAGAATTTCTCTCCTCGTCTCAAGAGCCTTGGCCTTTAGCCATCCTGGGAGACCACCGCTTCCCGTGCGCTCTCTCTATCTCGCTCTATCTGTCCCTTTTTGGCTCTCAGCTTTACCTTTCTCTCCCTCGCTATCTGTTCCTTTTCTCCTTATCCTTCTCTCCCTTGCTATTTATCAGTTTCTTCCTCTTCTTTATCTTTACTTCCTTGCTATCTAACCCCTTTCAGGCTTTCCTCCATCATCTTTCTCTCCATTTCGTTACATGTATGCAAATCAGTACATATATACATCAATACACGCTTAGGGACTCGAGGATATATCGACAAGACATTTAATTAATGGAGGATGAATAATTTGCCTTAATGACGCACGCGAGGGACAGGCGGATTTCCTTCCAGACCGGGCGAAGCTAAGCGGGGAGCTAAGCCTACAGCCTTCTCCCTCGTCATTTCCTCATTGAACCCTTTCTATTTCCTTGTCCCTCTCCCTCTCCCTTTCCCCTCCCCCTTACTCTCTCTTGCTCTCCCTCCCCCCCTCCCTTTCTCTTCGTCTACCAATCCCTTCCATCCTTCTCTCCCTTCCCCTCCCCTTCTATCCTTAGCTCGCTTCCCCCCCCCTCTCTCTCTCGCTCTCGCTCTCTTTCCCCCTCTCTTTCCTTCTTTCTCTTTCTCCCTCCCTCTCCCTCTCATTCCTATGCTGCTAATCAAACCAAGAATAAAATTCCAGACAGGGGGAGGGGTGAGCGCATAAAACGAGACCTTCTTTCCACACGCCCACACACTGAGCTTCGTATCGACCTATGTTTACTTTCCATTTCTGTATTCCAAACGATGACAGGTGTGTATATACAGAACACCTGTACAGCGTTTCCGATGAATAAATCTCGCATGCATTGTACGGTACCAATTTGTTTTGGTGTCACTGGAGCGTAAATACAATCTAAAGTTGATTTTGTCCACTAGCCAAAATATGGAGGCAAAGCCGGTGCATGCAAGAGCTGATTGCAAATGCATGGGATGAGAGATAAGGAGGAGGGGAAGGAGGGGAAGGGAAGGGGATAATGGGAGGTGGAGGAGGAAGGGGGAGGGGGAAGGGGAGGAGGAGGGGGAGTGGGAGGAGGAAGGGGGGAGCAGAGGGGTTGTTCGCCTTAAAACACTTTCTCTATCTTTTAGCGATAAGGGGGAAAGTAGCGCCAGTTTGCCCAAGCGTTATCGCCAAAATTGCTCTTCACTGCAACCCACGCCTCCAAAATAATAAAATTTGATCATCCTGATATGCAACTCATTTCTTTTCTATTTCTATTTTCATTCAATAATACCCGATAAGACGGAGAGTGGGGGGTAGGAGCGGAGGGAGAGGCGGCAGCATGGCGAGAAAAAAAAAACTTTCAGAGAACCTCAGGCGGCGCAGGTAACTTCCCACGACGGCGATAACTTCTCACGACATCACTTTCCTCATCTCCAGCTGCTCATACCGACCCCCCCACCCTTTCCGAAAGCGTAAGGTGAAGTGCGGCGGGAGGAGGGGGGCAATTTACTTAACTACACTGATAGAGGCGTTCGATACACTGGGTTTTAAAAAATGAAGTTGGGGGGGGGGGGGGGAGAGGAGGGGGGGGTGGATGGGCCCAGATTGACACCACTTTGGCGGATTACTTCTGGCTTCGACTCCTACGCGGGACCCTTGGATATGGGGCGGACGGGGAATTACTGAAGGAGGATATATGTATGTATGTATTTATAAATATAAATACATAAACACACACACACACACACACACACACACACGTATGGATGTATTTACATAATTACATATACACTCACACTCACACACCGCCAAAAAAAAAAAAAATACGGCAGTGTGACGGGTAGCCACGTGCCTCGCTACCCGTCAAGTCACAGGCCAAGCCACGTGCCCAACGCGTTTCCCGAGACAGACCAGTGCCATCACCGCGAGCACTTGTGACGCTTGTCTCCCTCCGTCACATGTGCGCGAGGGGAATGTTGGGTTCTGAGTGCACTGTGTAGCTATTTATTTCTCATTCATAATTTTTCTATATCGAAAATAAAAAACATTGAAAAATAGACAGATAGATAAATAGATGTATAGAGAGAGTGAGTGAGTGAGTGAGTGAAAGAGAGAGAGAATGCGAGAGAGAGAGAGAGAGAGAGAGAGAGAAGAGAGAGAGAGAGAGAGAGAGAGAGAGAGAGAGAGAGAGAGAGAGAGAGAGAGAGAGAGAGAGAGAGAGAGAGAGAGAGGAATGAGGATATATATATATATATATATATATATATATATATATATATAATATATATATATATATATATATATATATATACGTAGCATGGGTTTGAGTTTCATGGAAACAATTTTTTGGCTGGAGAGCATCAACATTCCCCTCCCTCGCTGCTTTATATCCATGTAAATTGCTTAATAACTTGAGCGGAGAGCTTGTAATTAATCTCATTAGATTTGTTAATGAAGTGAATAATCTTTCGGTTAAACAAGTGATGGTCAAATGGCATCGCACAGCTGACTTTTCGTCCCAAACCGCTCCGTCCTCCTCGGCATCTGCCTCCGTAGTCTTCCGAGCAGCTCAATCCCCTCCGTTCCCTCCTCCCTCCCTCCCCCCCATCCCAACGCTCCGTTCCATACACACACAGTCACGTGTAGAGCCACGATACCTCGCAGGCGTGCCAACCGCGACGGAGTCTAGTAGCAACAACGAGCGTGGTTGTGTAAACAGGGGCTGGCTGGCTATAAGGGGCTACAGGCACAGACAGGGGTTGGGCTGAGGGCTACTGCGACTACTAAGGCGGGCTGAGGGCTACAATGGCTACAAAGGTGGGGCGCGTCTGAGAGTTAATCGCGATGCCAAAGGATCAACAACAATTGAGGTGAAGGCGGAGGGTCCGAAGTGACACGACGGAATCGATGAGTGACTTAACGCGCTGTTGGCTGGCGTTGCAAGGGAAGGAGTGGGCGGGTGTTGCGTCGGAGGCGAGCGGCCATGTACGGAGGAGACGAATCCTCTAAAGTGCTCGCGACCAAGACGGTGCATTCGTACATTTTAGGAGAAGAGAGAGAGAAAAAAGATGAAAAAAACAAGAAAAGAAAGAAAAGTAGAAAACGAGGAGAGAGAGAGAGAGAGAGAGAGAGAGAGAGAGAGAGAGAGAGAGAGAGAGAGAGAGAGAGAGAGTACAAAGCACAGACCGAGCGCAGAATAAAGAGAAAGAGAGTAGAGGTAGAGACTCATGGCACTGAGAAACGTTGGCGTCCCCGGCCACCTCGGCGCCAGGGAAACGTTGCGTAAAGAAAACGCGAGTTCGTTACGTAGCCGCTCAGTGCCCCCCCCCCCCGCCCCCATTCGATTTCCCGCCCTCCATCCTCTTCCCATCCGCCCCACCCCCACCCCGCCTTCCGCCTCCGCCCACACCGCCTATCTATGCTGCCTCCTCCTGCCACTCTGGTGTTTCATAAGACTACAAATGCACAAGAAACAGCGAAACGCAATCCAATAAGGGCAGGGTTACAAGCCATCCAGCGGCCTGACTCGCATATAACCCACATGGAAACACTGAAGGCGCCGTATGAACAGGGCTTCCCATGGGCCTCCCGACTCTGCCGTTCCCTGGGGATCAATTCAAGATGGGGGACGCCGAGCCACCGCGGAAGTCCCTACGACGAGATTTAGGACGAGGAAGGGATGGGATGGGAAGGGACGGGAGGAGAGGAGAGGAGGGGAGAGGAAGGGAAGGGAAGGGACCGCAACGGGGGATGAAGGACCCTCATCGTAAATCCCAGCAAACGCTGATGGAATCAACATGAGGGACCCGCGCACCCTCCCTCCAGCGTCTCCAAGGACCTCGGTAGGAGCTGCAGGCCGCTGGCGCAGAGGCCCCTCCTTGCAGAGCCTACCTGTACCCCTTTTCTTGCTCCTCCGGAAGGCAGAGGGGCGAGGCATCCTGGCACTCTCATACGTCGCTCCTCTTCCTTGGCACACCTTCCGGTGCCCTCTCGCACAACCTTCTGGAACCTCTTGTCTCCTCCTCTTTCTCTCTTTGTTCCCCTTCTTCGTGCGCCTCCTCTCATTCCTTCTCTTCCTCCTTCCCTTGCCATTTCCGGGTCATCGGGTTCGGCAGATCAGTTCTGGCCGCCGTTATTCGCCGGCTCCGCCTCGAGGGCAGCACCTTCGTCGGCGTCGCCGTCACGACTTCTCGTTAATCAAGTGTTTTACCCCGTGCGCTTCTCTCGCTGACTTATGCAAATCGCCCTCCATTTCCCTCCCTCCCTGACTCATCTCGTCACGCTCGCTGGCTCGCCGCGCTGTGCTCCCGGGCGCGTGATATAATCGGGGAATTTTATTAGGCTTCCATGTTCCGCGGCTCGGCTGATTAGTCGGAAAATGTGCTTTATTGCAAAGCAATTTATTTTTTCCTTGTGACATTGTCACATTTTCAAAATTCCATGTATGTATGTATGTATGTATGTATGTATGTATGTATGTACGTATGTATGTATGTATTTATGTATGCGTGCATGTGTCTGCATATATGTGCATATATATATATATATATATATATATATATATATATATATATATATTATATATATATATATATATATAAATGTATGTATGTATGTATGTGTTCTGTGTGTGTGTGTGTGTGTGTGTGTGTGTGTGTGTGTGTGTGTGTGTGTGTGTGTGTGTGTGTGTGTGTGTGTGTGTGTGTGTGTGTGTGTGTGTGTGTACGTAAACACACACTTGACAAGCGAGGCCCCATCGCAGCACACGAAACGTCGCACGCTCGCTGGCGGCCCAGGAAGGGAACCTCGCGCCGAAAGCTCCCCCGAAGTGTCTCCGATTTCGCGGAGACGAACGAGACAAAAACAAAGCCATCATCCCCGCCAGCATCACCTCTCCCCCTCCACGAGCCTCCCTCACCCCCCACCTCTACTCCCACTAGCATCATGCCGCCCACACGCCCGCGGGGACGCCCCCACCCACGCCGCGTCACGGTTCTCCCTCTCTCTCTCTCTGTCTCTCTCTCTTTTTTCTCTCTCTCTCTCTCTCTCTCTCTCTCTCTCTCTCTCTCTCTCTCTCTCTCTCTCTCTCTCTCTCTCTCTTCTCTCTCTCAAATCCGCCCTTCGCCACCGGGGCTTCGAAGCGTTTGCGAGTGGGCGGAGGTGGATGCGAGGGTCTCGGGGGCAAAGAGAAAGAACGAGAAAAACGTGAGGAACAAGTGGAAAGCAGAAGTAAATAAACGAGATCACAACGAGCTGCCGACGACTGGAAAGAAGAGTCTGAAAGTATCGGAGTTCGTTCAGCGGAACTGCGGGCGTGAGGGAAGGAGGCTCTGCGCGAGTGGGCGTTGCGGAGGCAGCACGCGCGGCTGGCGGGGGCGAAGGGCAGGAGCAATAGCGAGAGAGAGGACGGGGTAAAAGGGGGAGGGGGGAGATGAGTCCTCTTTAACGACGAAGTATGAACACATTAAAGGAACGAGACACTTCTGAACTTCAGCTCAAGGTGATGTGAACACTTAAAGCCTTGCACTAAAGTGCTCTTGCGGCGCCTTATCCGAACATGTCATCTTCCCCTCCCCCTCCTCCTCCCCCTTCACTTCTCCACACTCGCGTCACATTCAGGGGGAAATTGAAAATGAAACCATCCCAGCGCCACCGGCATATTCACGAGTCTTCCAGAATCAGCTTATCCCCCACAATTCTATAGAAAGATCCTTGTCAGAGTCTTTCTTGCAGAAGCTGCCTCGAATCACAGCCAAATCCCCCCCACCCCCACCCCACAAGCCCCTACAGAGCAGCAGTTTCGGCAAAATTCCCGAAGTTTCCTCCCTTCTCAGCACGTCCCCTGGAAGCAGACACATGCGCAGGTGTACGAGAGAAGCTACAATAATGTCTATTTTCTTTAATAAGAAACACAGACAATCATTAATTCGTCTCACTCGTCTAAGTCTCGTTCACTCACCCTCATTAGTAAACTCATATCCCTGCTAGGTTTTTCTGTGATGCTCCGTTAAGACTACTTTCTCCTCTTTAAGCTAGAATATTGATTCGCTTTGAGTCTAGTCCGTGTTTGCTAAGGCTCTAATGTATGGCAGTAGGGCGTTTCACACACATATGAAAGAAAGAAGAAGACCTTAATAAGACTTGAAGGGGGAAGAAAAGTCATTTTTTTAAAATTTCACCTACACTGTTTAATCTATTGTGTGGTTCTTTTGCAACTGTCGGTTAATTCCCCCTCCCCGGTCTCGCAGGCATCCCCTTCGCGTCCTCCTGTTCTTCCTGCCTTTTCTCCTAGTCCCTCCTCCTCCTCCTTCCTCCTCCTGCTTACCCTCCTGCTGCTGCTGCTCTTATTCTCCTCCCCCTATCTCAGTCCTATCTCACCCCCTTCCCCCATCTCTCCCTCCCTCACGTAATTAACACAAAGGGCCGGGGTGTGACGAGCCCGCGTGACGTCCCCGGAGAGGTGGCGAGCGGCGTGCGGAAGGTACACACCCTGACGCATGTGCCGTTCTGCCCTTACGTAATGGACCGAGCGCCCGCACGGTCCTCTGCCCCGACCGGTGAATTACTTAACAAAACACGCCAATTAATGAAGACCGACAGACGGACAGACCGACATTTGCTGTCAACATTTCTTTGTGCCACTTGCCACTCGCATTAATATCCAACTTTGTTTTCTCTAAACTTGTCTGTCCTCCTACACCATTGTCAGCCAACCAACCATCTTCTACTTACAATATCATCAAAGTCCTAATGCCACACCGTTACCCATTCATTCATCTTGCTGCCAGGGATTATTTGACATCTCCCAGTACTTGATGGCAACGTCATACCACAGGCTTGTTGTTTGTTAAGTGAATAGAGACTCGTACTGGTAATACATCGCTTAAGGTCGTCACTACCATTATCATCACATCACTACTATCATCATCATTATTTGCATAATTCTCATCCACACTCGATAACAAAAGTGCGAAAGAAATGGAGTGGAAAAGCGCACAGCACAAGCAAGACGAAGGACGCCTGGGAGGAATCCACGAGGCGCGGGGTGGCCTGCTCGAGACGACAAAGCGAAAGGCATAGCATGTACAAGACAAAAACAAAAGGAGATGTGCGCCGCCCCGCATTCACCACACGGACTCTGACCAAGCAATTAACCTCTCAAGTAGGCCCTCGACAAGGTCCATTATCTCCTCGTTGACATCGGCAAAATCGACCCAACGTGTAGCGAGCGAAGAGTCGTAGAATTGCAAATGCGGACAAGTGACGCTGCATTCTTTTTAAACATTCGCTCGGGTTCGCGCGGCCGACAGGTAGACGGATAAAGGGGCGCGGGAGGGAGAGGCACCGACTCCAAGGACAAACAGGAAGAGGCGCAGAGAGAGAGAGAGAGAGAGAGAGAGAGAGAGAGAGAGAGAGAGAGAGAGAGAGAGAGAGAGAGAGAGAGAGAGAGAGAGAGAGAGAGAGAGTACGTTTCTTCCTGGTTACTTTCAGGAATGATTAACTCTCCTCTCTTTCATCCTCAGGTCATATTAGACGAAGATTTTATATCTATTGCTTTTTCTTTACTGCCATCTTCATCTTTCTTTTCTCCCCCTCCCCCCCCCTCTCTCTCTCTCTCTTTCTCTTTCTCTTTCTCTCTCTCTCATTTCCTCTAACCTTTCATCTTTCCCAATTCTCTTTCCTCCCTCGTCCTTTTTCATTATCGCGTCGTCCCCGCTCTCCAGGGCCAGGAGACATAACCCACGAACACCTCCCTGGGTCATCACCGCTACCTTTTCATCATCCTCTCTGCCTGTTCCTGTGCATGACTTTCAAGGCAGACATGCACGACTTCCTCGAGCAGAGCGGAGGGGGGGGGGTCGGCTCTGGAGGAAGGGTGGGTGGGGGATGAGGAGGAAGTAGAGGAGGAGAAAGTAGAAAGGGAGGAGGGAGGAGGTAGAGGATGAAGTAGAAGAGGAGGGAGGAGGGAGGAGGTAGAGGAGGAGGAGGAGAAGGAGGAGGAGAAGGAGGAGGAGAAGGAGGAGGAGGACGAGGACGAGAAAGAGGAGGGAGGAAGAGGAGGAGGAAAAGAGGAGGGAGAAGTATGAGGCAGAGAAGGCTACGGAAAAGTAAGAAGTAAAAGAAGTAAGAAGGAAAAGGTAAACATTATGTAAAAGAGAGAGAGAGAAAAAAGAAGAGGAAAGAGGGGGAGGAGGAGGTGGTGGAGGTGCCGTCACTGAGCTTTAATGCAGGAGTCACATCGATCACATTCTCGATACTCCTCCCTATTCCTCCTCCGCCTTTTCTACTTCCTTTTCTCTCTATTCCTGGTCTTCATTCTCCAGGCCCTGTCCTCCCTCCTCCTTTCTCTATACTATTCCTATTCTTCCTTCCTCTCCATCTTGTTCGCTCTCCAGTTTACTCTTTTACTCCTTCTCCTCCTCCTCCTCCCTCCCATCTTGCTCTCTCTCCTCCTCATCTTGTTCTTTTTTCTTCTCTTGCTCTTCCTCATCTTCCTCCTCCTCTTCCTCCTTTTTCTTCTGCTCTTTCTCTTTTTCTTCCTCCACCTACTTCTCTTCTTCTTCCTCTTCCTCCACCTCCTCATCCTCCCCTTTCTTCTCTTCTTCCTCCACCTCCTCCTTTTCCTGTTCTTCCTCCTCCTCCACCTCCTCCCCTTC
The DNA here is from genome assembly GCF_015228065.2 of Penaeus monodon. NCBI lineage: Eukaryota > Metazoa > Arthropoda > Malacostraca > Decapoda > Penaeidae > Penaeus > Penaeus monodon. The sequence continues at coordinate 20,998,126 of NC_051421.1, read as the reverse complement.
CTCCTCCTCCTCCTCCCCTTCCTCCTCTTCTTCCTCCTCCTCCTCCCTTTCCTCCTTTTCCTCCTCCTCCTCCTCTCCTCCTTCCTTTCCCCATCACCACGTCCTCACAAAAGGACTCTCTCTCCAGCACCTGTTCTCGTCGCATCCGCACCAATTTACCTGAAGGACGCGTCTGCGAGAGCGCGAGCCTCGAGTTATTCGGTCACTGTTATGAGGTGGAAATTTACGAGTCAGATTTGGAATTTCTTTAACGCAGAACGAAAAGGGAGTAAATGGGTGACCGTCCAGTGGGAAAGGTGGACGCATGGGAGGATAGATGGGTGAAGGGATGGGTGGATGGGTGAAAGGTCTGGTGGGAATGAGAGAAAGGAGGCTGATAGAAGATGGGAAGGAGAGAGAGAAGGGTGAGACTGATGGAAGATGGGAAGGAGAGAGAGAAGGGCGAGACTGATGGAAGATGGGAAGGAGAGAGAAAGAGGTGAGGCTAATGGGAAGACGAAGGGTGAAAAGACCGGCCTTTCCCGCCACATTTCCATTTTTCTCCCTCCCTCTGTCTCCCTCGTAGGGTGGCCGACGGAGGCAGAAGTTTTGATTGTCACAACTTCCGGCCGCAGCCAGATAGCGGCGACTCCCTCGGGCGGAGCCATGCATCTGTTGGCAAGGTGAGAACGCTCAAAAATATTCCTCCTTTTCTCCCTCATTTGCATAACACCAGCCACTGCGTTCCCACTGGTCCCTCAATACGTCAGCGCGATATTCTTCCTCGACCTGACTTTTCTTCTCCTCCTTCGCCCTTTCTCTTCAGCGCCTTCCTGCCCTTTTCCCGTAGCCTTCCAGAGGATGTCGCCCAACCCCTTTCCCGCGTCTTCCTAAAAGGTTTCAGGATTCCTCGCTGCCCTCCTTACGTTATCAAGCTTTCCTGGCATCCGCTTCGCTCTCCGTTCCTTCCCCTTCTTTCGCGCGCATTCTCTCTTCCTCCGGGCATTTCTCGGCTGCATATTACGAACATAAATTGGTCTCGAGACCCTCCAGGAAACTCCTCAAGTGTTGGGCTATTTTTGAACCCGCGTACTAACTTCTGCTCTTCGTCCTTGCCATAAATTCCTACACACTTTCGCACGCGACCTACCTATCTCTAACTACTACGCACTCTATCTCCCCTCTTTTCCTCTTCCCTCCTCTTCTTCCCTCTCTTCCCTCACTCACTCAGCCTCCCGTCGGAGTGTGCGTGTGTCATCAGAGTATGAGAAAACATTTTCTTATACACGCCCTTCAAGCTTTTCTTCTTTACAGTTTTCTCGTGTATTCCCTAAGGTTATAATCTCTTCAGTTCCCCCCTCTCTTTTTTCCATTTCCTCGCTTCAAGCTGCTTTCTTGTCCCGTTTCTTCACCCTCCTCCTCCTGCTCCTCGTCCCCACCTCTTTTTCTCGCCCACGCTGGTCTCTCTTATCAATGGCCACAATTGCCTCGTCTTCTTCTCTCCCTTTCTGATTCTCTTCCTACCGTGTCTTTGCTACATCTCGTGACTTACTCGGTCAGCGCCAGTCTCCTTATTCCCCTCTTCTACCCTCTGCTCTTTCCCCTCTCCCCCTTCATCTTCTTCTCTCTTCAAGGTTCTTCACTCGTGCCGTTAAGCTCTTGCCCTCGCCCCCCTCCTTCTCCCTCCTTTGACAGGTTCCTTGTGTAGGCCTCCGAGTTATCAGCTTCTGCCGGGCTCCCCTCACTCGTAAATTTCCTTACACTATTTCGTTTTTCTTTTGTTTCATTTTTATTCATCCTTTACTCCAACTTAAGTGTTCCCCCCGCCTTTGTCCGCCGTGACTCTCCTCCTTTCCCTCCACGCACGAACCTCCATCCTCCTGCTGCACCTTCAGCTAGTAAATGTCAAACCTGGCGGATTCGACTCAGGAATTGACTGTAATATTCCTTCGCAAATCACGCCGCCAACCATTACCTCCAGATGAGCACAGGCCTTGAATTCAACCAATCCTTCTTCCCTACATCCACATCCCCCCTTCCCCCTCCTCCTCCTCCTAGCTCTCCCCGCCCATACACTCCCTTTCCTCTGTCCTCCCCCTTGCGAGTATGCCATGACTCGCCCTGCCGCCCCCCGCCCCCACGTCGAACCGCCCACGCCGGGGGAACTATTGATCCAACCGCCTAAACATCGGGCGAGATCCTGCCAGCCTTCACCTGGGTTTGTGTGGCCCAGTTACCCACTGCTCTTGTACACGCAGCTCTCGGTGTCACGTGTGTGCATGGCCATCTCTGCATGAACAAATACCTCACACAGACGGCGCTATATGCACGCCATGCTCCCCCTCCCCCTTGCCACGATGAATCGAGAAGATAGATAAAGATAGAAGATGAGCAAAGGGGTGGCACGGGGTCGGAGTTCCTGGAGTGGCATGACTTCAATCGTACCCAAGAACAACCGGAAACCCTTTCTTGTATAATTCCTTGTGCAAGTTGTTGCGGTAACGGCCTGGCCCTTTCGCTCCCCCTCCGCCGTCGCAAGTCTTTCCTGCTCCCGTCTTGGCGACTCTGGGGAAGATCATAAGGCACACAAAGGGGAAATAATATGAACGCCGCGCCCGAGAACTGCGTAGTTGACGTTGCATTACTTCCAGCAGCCTGAGCCCGCGTATCAGGCGTAGCGGGTGGGTCGAGGGCCCCGCCGCACGCCCTCCCGCTGCGTCGGAATCTGATGGAGTTCCCACTTCGAGATCAACGCAATATTAGTCGGGATTTGCTTTAGCGGAGTCTTAAGGCCCAGCAGTGAGCTACCGCTGTTCCTTTCATTAGCATCTATTTGCAACCTGGCGCTGAAACACTTCAAAAAGAATAAAACATTTCCAAGAGAAAAAAACTAAAACAAAAAAACTCGACAGCTCTTCACTTGTTACCCGTATTCTAAGTTGGGGCTCAAGCGGGTGCCCGGCGCGCGTTGCTACCCGGGCGGCAGTGCGGAAGGCGCTATCTTTTTCCCATGTTTGCAGCAGCAGGCCTAGTTTGTTGATTTACTCTTAAAAGTTGGAGAATATTGTGACCAACTAAATATAGGGTAATGAGAGAGATAGAGATAGAGATAGAGATAGAGAGAGAGAGAGAGAGAGAGAGAGAGAGAGAGAAAGAGAGAGGGAGAGAGAGAGAATGTTCTGAAACAGAGTATGAACATTTCATATAAAGGAGCTGCTTATCGGCTCATCAGAATCATCCTTGAACATATGTAGCGCGGAAGAAATAAAGTGAAATAACATATCAATCAATTTAAATAATAGGCCATTGCATAGGTTCTGACAATGTAATCATGATTATATTTTCAATAAAACAACTACACGGAACAATAGAGAAACGGTCGGAAAGTGGGAAGAAAAGAGAAACGAAAAAAGATAGTGAACTAAGGTGCTTTGTCCGCAGACTTTTGCAGCCAAAAAATTCCGACCTTATCTTCCGCGGCCGTAAATCAGCGGCCAGCAAGCGTGGAATTCATTTCTGGATGCTAAAGCCACAGCCGACAATAACTGCATCCCTCCTGTAAATCATTGGGCAAAAAATAACTGGCTCTTTCCAATTTTTCTTTTTATTCAAATAGTTATATAATTGGGGAACAGCTGGCCCACGTAATAATGTAAAAGTCGAACTCATATCGTAACAGACCACGTACACATAGATATTTAATCATTTAATCATTTAACCAAGTTTCCCAAAACCCTTGGCGTTAAAAGTCCTGCCCTAAGACTCACTCCACCGCCCTTGACATGACCTTTGACCTCACGAACCTTCGCCACAAGCAGGTCTGCTGGAATATGAGCTGCGGATGTTATACGGAGCAAAGAAGCCGTATGACCTTGTTTAGGCCTAAATGACAGTCACCATTACCTGTATAGAACAAGCTTACATAAGAGTAAAGAACATGGTCCGGCCCTCACCGGAGTCCGTACATGTGCCCTTGTTAGAACATGAGCCGTAAATGACAAAGGTGGTCTCACAAACTGAATAGTGTTTCTTCGTCTCGTCATGCGCAAAATGCTTGACATTCTGGAGAGGTTTCATGAAAACCCCCACGACAGGCCGCCTGAGGAGGTACCGCGGTATAACTCCCGTCGCATTTTTCCTCGTATTATGACGTGCAATACTCGCTCTGACATAAGCCCACCACGCCCCAGGTGACGCCCGCGCCTCTAAACATCGGGACAACTTTGGCTATAATAACATTGCTTTTACTGGCAAAAGATATTGGTCTCACATATGATTGTAAGAAATGACGATAGTACACGAGAATAATTGTTTTAAAAAGGCGCCCTTGGAACAAACTTAGAGCAGCATCACCGCCATCCCCCAAGACCACAGCTGCAGGCGAACAGCTAGGTTAGTATGCGCAAACAGCACGAAGGAGAACACTCAAAGGCAACATCTTTCTGGTTGCTTTGTCGGGAACGGAAGATGGAATTTTAGGCAAAGAGGAAAGGGCGGTGTGCGGCCGGGGTTCAACAGTTGATGAGGTGGAGTAAACAGGAGGAGAAAAGAGAATGTGAAGAAATGATAAAAGAATGAAAACGGCGAAAAGAGATTGAAGTAAAATCGCGAATGCTGTAACGACCGAAAAGGAGACAGGGAAATTATAAGACGAAAAATTTATGCGAAAAAAAAAGGTAAAGAGCGAATGGCGACAGTTAAAAGATGCTGATGCAACAGCGAAGAGAGATGGAAGGAAGATCTCGGCGCTTTCATTCTCCTCCTTTTGACTAACATCAGCAACACAAAATTTGGCGCTTTTAAAGTCTCTTTAAGCCAGAGGTCACTCGAAAGCCACCAGCTGATTTTCCTCACTCCATATCCCCCTCTTTTTTGTCTCTTCTTTTCCCTCATTTTCTGTGTCTTTCTTCTTCTCCTCCTTCTCTTTCCCCTCTTCCTCCTCCTCTTCTCCCTCTGCCCGTGCTGCCCCCCCCTTCTCCTTCCCCATCACCTGTATCCAGAACCCATTCACTCGTTACTTACTGCCGGGCGCGAGTAAGGCGAACTCCAGGTGGTGAAATGAGAGAAAAAAATAAAGTAACATACAAATATATATAATCGACTCCACCCACTTCCCCTTTCCTCTCGCTTTACCTCTATTCCACGCCGCCTCTTCCTTTTCCCCCTTTCTTCTTCTCCCCTACCCCTCTCCTTACTCCAATCCCCTATCTGCTTCACCCCCTCCCCTCCACCCCAATCCGCCCCCCCTCTCTTCCCCTCCACCCCCATCCGCCCCCTCTCTTCCCCTCCACCCCATCCTCCCCTTTATCCTCACCCTCCGCGCCCTCACTCCATCTCCCTTCCCCATTGCTCTCCATTCCTACTTTGCGGTTTTTATGCCTCTACTCCTTAAGGCCAGGCATTTCTTCTCACTTTCGGGAAGATAGGATGTTGGGGGGGGGGGGAGTAGTTTTCTCCTTTTAAAAGAAGTATTCTTATTTATTAATGCATCAGTCTATTTATTCGTTTATCTATTTTTTGCTGTTATCTTTCTTGGGTGGGGGGTGGGGTGGGGGGTGGGGTGGGGGGGTTAATGGGGTTGAGGTAAATGTTATTTCCTCTTAGCAGTGAGCGTCGGGAGGGGGGGGGGGGGTCAAAGCATGCCTAGGCTGGCAACTTTAATAAAACTGTTGGTGATATTTTGATCCGTTTATCTAGATTCTCTTTTTTATCCGTCCGTCCGTGTGTGTGTGTGTGTGTGTGTGTGCGTGTGCGTGAGCGTGTGCGCGTGTGTATGTATGTATATATAGGTGTGTTGTCGCTAGGCGGAGAAGAGGAAGCGCGGCATTCGTGCGTGCACATCCTTTGTGTATATACAAAAGGGAAATATATAAAAGGTGCAGATGATAGTCGCTGCGCCCTAGCTGGAGGTGGGGGGGAGGAGGGTACCCGCTTACCCCGCTCCCTTTCTGAGGGATATGCTGATGCAATGCCTGTCAAAGTAAAAACGAACACAATAAAAAACACATAACAAATCAAAATCACATTTAATATCAATGAAAATTTCAAGCTGCCTTCTCTTGCGGTAGGAAAAAAAAAGAAAAAAAGAAAAAAAGAAAAAGAAAAAAAAAAAAAAAAAAAAAAAAAAAAAAAAAAAATATATATATATATATATATATATATAATATATATATATATATATATATATATATATATATATATATATATATATATATATATATATATATAACCGAAGAACTGGCAACGAGGCATGTAAATATAGAAGTTTCAGCAAAGTCACTTTCGTTATGACAAGCCTAACCCAAGTTTGCTGAAGGCATAGTCTGGAAACTACAAGGTGAATTACGCTGTTGCCTAAGGCCTGCAGTGTTGCAATAAGCATTGTTTTGAAACTTGAAAGACTTGCAATAAAAACATCGTCACAACAAGAGCACTCTCTTGCATAATGAACAGGCACGTTACCGGCAATAGATGCACAATGCCGTATCAATTACCGTAATGAATGACCCTTATTAACATTATCCTTATCCTCCTCCATAAAAATCGTCGGAATCACACACACAACGTCCGTACGCACACGGGGTCGTAATCCTGACGTACACATGAAGCTTTTTTTCCTCAGTTCCTAATTTCTTAATCTAATTTACCACGGTCAGTCAGAGAGACTCGGGAAACACCGGGAGAAAAAATGGAAAGAAAACACTAATTTGTACATACACATCTTGATGAACACGTGCGCGCGCGCACACACACACACACACACACACACACACACACACACACACACACACACACACACACACACACACACACACACACACTCTCTCTCTCTCTCTCTCTCTCTCTCTCTCTCTCTCTCTCTCTCCTCTCTCTCACTCTCTCTCTCACTCGCACTCATTTACATGATCACAAACATTCATCCACTCACTCATTCTCACTTTCTCTCGCTCTTACATAAACCGACATAATCCCTCGCACACGCACGCACGCACGCGAGGACGCAGTTGCAAGCGCACGACACACACACGGCCACGACGCCCGCCACAAAGAGACGAACAATGGAATAACGAAAAGAATCTGAACGACCATCAACAAACAATGCCATTCATTTCCCGGCGACCGAGTCAAGAGGTTCGGATTCGGATAAAACGCGACGATGAAAGAAAACCCATTTTTTTTCTGTACGGATGAATAAGAATCCTTCCTTCCTCCCTCCTTCTCGATCTCCCGCTTTATGTCTTTCCTATTTTCGTCCTTATTTCCTTCCCCTTCTCTCCTCCTTCTTTTCTTTCCTTCCACTCTCGGGTTTATAGCCTTACTTTCCTTCCTCCCTCTCCCAAGCTCTTTTTACATTCTCTCTCACCTTCTCACTTTCTGTCTGTATGTCAGCACGCCTGTCCGCCCGTTTCTTCCTCCTATTTTTTCTCTATTTTCCTCACCCTCCTTCCCTTTCCTCAGTCCCCTACCTCTTTTTCATTTTCTCTTCCCTCCTTCCCACTTTCTGTATGTCCGCCCGTCTGTCAGTCTGTCTGTCTGTCTCCCTCCTACCTTTCCCCAACTTTCATCCCCCTCTTTCCCTCTCCTCAACTTTCTTCCCCGCTTTCTCTCCTCGATCCTCCCTCTCCTCCACTTCTTCCCTTCCTCCCCCTCCCCCACTTCTTCCCTTCCTCCCTCTCCCCCACTTCTTCCCTTCCTCACTCCCCCCCACTTCTTCCCTTCCTCCCCCTCCCCCATTTCTTCCCTTCCTCCCTCTCCCCCACTTCTTCCCTTCCTCCCTCTCCCCCACTTCTTCCCTTCCTCCCTCTCCCCCACTTCTTCCCTTCCTCCCTCTCCCCCACTTCTTCCCTTCCTCCCCCTCCCCCACTTCTTCCCTTCCTCCCCCTCCCACCTCGGCACAGACAAGTTGGGTCGTGAGAATGGCGGAGCAGGTAGGAAATGGTCCGTTCGCCGCTTGATTAGCTCGTCCCTCCTGTCCGTTCTGGCCGCCAGGTGTGTTTGGGTGCGTGGTAGTTGTCCGTGTTTGTGTTTGATGGCTGTGTGTTTTCCTTGTTTTTGCTTTTTTTTTCACAGCCTGAGTGATGTGGAGGAAATGGCAGCCGGATGTGACCTGGGAAAAAAACTCTAGATCGATGGTCGACTCTCTCTCTCTGTCTCTCGCTTTCATTCTCTTTCTCTCTCGCTTTCGCTCTCGCTTTCTCTCTCTCTCTCTATCTCTCTTTCTTTCTCTCTTTCTTTCTCTCTATCTTTTTCTCTCTCTTTCTCTCTCCCTCTCTTTCTATCTCCCCCTCTCGCTCTTTACCCCTCTCTCCTTCTATCTCCCACTCTCGCTCTTTACCCCTCTCTCTTTCTCTCTCTCTCTTTTCTTTCTCTTTATCTCTCTCTCTTCTCCCTTCCTCTCTCCCACTCTCTCCTTAAATTTTCTCACAGTAATTCCCTACGTTTTATCTTCTTTAATTCACGATCCCTCTTTTCTCCTCACATCTAGCTCTCTTATCGCCCCTTCCTCTCGCCTCCCTCTCTCTGCTTTCCTCTATTTCGGTTTGTCCTTCGCGTTTTACCCGACAGTTTGGGGGAAAAGAGAACAATCGAGGGAACAGAGGAGGGAATCGAAGAGGGGAATCGAAGAGGGGAATCGAGGAGGGGAATCGAAGAGGGGAATCGAAGAGGGGAATCGAAGAGGGAATAAAAGAGAAGAGGGAATCGAAGAGGGGAATCGATGATGGGAATCGAGGAGGGAATCGAGAATGGGAATCGAAGAAGGGAATCAACAAGGGGAATCGAAGAGGGAATCGAACAAGGGGAATCGAAGAGGGGAATCGATGATGGGAATCGAAGAGGGGAATCGGAGGGGAATCGAGAGGGGAATCAAAGGGAATCGAAGAAGGGAATCAACAAGGGGAATCGAAGAGGGGAATCGACGAGGGGAATCGAAGAAGGGAATCAACAAGGGGAATCGAAGAAGGGAATCAGCAAGGGGAATCGAGGAAGGGACCGAAGAGGGGATGGAAGAGGAAATCGAGAGGAAATCGAAGAGGGAGGAGGAGACGAGAGGTTTTGCACCCAGCGCGGACGACGAGGAACAGGTGAAGCAATTTACACAAAGATATCGGGAAAGCTGATGTTTACAGAGCGATGAAGGGAGGATAAAATGAGATGCTGCGACTCCATAAAAGCCGCAGATGAAGGGGAGATGAAAGAGCCGGTATATATGACGATAACAAAACCGCCATTGCAACTCTTTCGTGTACAAGTAATAACTGGCTTTTTTCTCTCATTTACTAAAGCCTAAATACGAGATAAAAAAAAACATAGCATTCCTTTCATCCGTAATAAATATTTATTTCAGCTAAACATCTCGACACACAACACCAACGCTCTCTGCATTAAAAAAGAAACATGAAATCACTCTTTCCTTCTAATTTTCTGCCTGAATGAGATGGAAAAAAGAATCATTAAAAAATATCGATTTCTAACTGAACGCCTCAACCCACAACAACAACGCTCTCTCGTAATTACTTTCCTAGAGGGAGAGATAACATCACGACCTTCCCTTCGCCGACAGCAACTCGCCAACAACAATAACCCGAAATGCAACAATTAAGCTTGAAAACAACCCCTCGCCGACTCATCACTCGCAAAAAAAAGAAGAAAAAGAAAACTTAGAGGCAACCCTTACGTAACGAACTCTTTCAAGATTCAAAATAAAAAAGTTATCGTTCCCCCTCCCCCCCAAAAAAAAAAGAGAGAAAAAAAAAAGTGCAATATTGAGTAATAATTAAATTCAGCAGATCATCATGGTATTCGTCCCCCGCGAGTGATTTCCCCGAAAGTGCTCGTACATGGCAGGTGCTGTTACAAAGATCTTCGTGGATAAGGGTGCAGAAAGAATAGAGGAAGGGGGGTAAAATGCATTAAAGGAGGAGACGAAATGAGGGAAAATTTGAAATAAAAAATGGTCGTTAACTTATTACCACATAAATGCATCTTTGTCGGCAAGCAAACAGGGCGACTCTAAAAGATGGATTCCTGCCAGGATCATCTCAACATAATGGACGAGATCGCTGAGCGGAGAAAAGGGGAAGACGATGATGTAGCCAGAGAACGAGTGAAAAAGAGGCAGAGTAAGAGGAAGAAAGACTAAGAACAAGAGAAAGATTAAGAGGAGGACGAGGAGGCTGTCAGCGCCCGATTGGTAGACCCTTCCCCCCTCTGGAGCGCCAATGTCCCCCTCACTTTCACCCAGACCCGGGGTGAGGATCCGCGGGAATACAAGTGGCTCCCCTTCCACCTGACAATGCACGCGTCGTCGAGCGTGCTTGAACGAAGCAATCCACTCTCCGCTCTTCCTCTCTACCTATGAATCTTCCTCTCTTCCTCTCTCCGTGTCCCGCACCTATCCTCCTTTCTCTTCCCTTGCATACTCCTTCCTCTCGCTCTTCCTCCTCCTCCTCTTCCTCTCTCGTTCTGTATGATTTATTAAAATCTCTTTCTCTCGCTCTTGTTCCGAGCCTTTGCCTGTGTTTATCCTCGTTTCCCTTCCACTCTTTCTCGCCTCGGCCCTACCGCAGCATGAATAATGAGAAAGCTCGAAAAATTAACTGCAATTTCGTTTCATCCCGCGACAGGCAGCCATGCAACGGCCCTGAAAGCATTCGAGTGTGCCATGGAGTGTGCGAGTGCCAGAAAGTGCCATCCAGTGCCAAGAGGTGCAAGCTGGCGGCCCATGAACGCGGCCGATTCACGAGGTCATCCAACGCAACCCAGACGGCGTCGCTATCTCCCTTATCGGAGGCTGCGATAAGCGCTGCGGGGGGGATGCGGGTCGGAGGCCTCTCGTGCACGGCGGGAGGAAGAGATAGATGCCCGGCGAGGTGGAGGAGGTGGAGGAAGGGAAGATGATAAAGTAGATAATATCGATAGTGGAAACGACCCCACAAATTAAGGCCTAAAGCTCCCGACCTACGAGAACGACTCAAGACGGCTCCCTTCGTCGCTCCTCCTTCCTTAAGTATACCCATGGACCCCCCACCCCTCCCTCCACCCCCCACCTTTTACCCGACCCCCCTTCTCGTGTTTTAACAGACCAGCTTGGCGGAATGCCATTACGACCCTTTTGTGCAGCAGGGAACAGCAGCCGCCTGTCCTTACGGCTCGTCCTCCCATTGTGCGAGGGGGAGCCTTTATCACTCTAATTCGCGGTAATTTGTGACAATTTACAACCATGAAAACTTGCACTGCGGAAAAAAAAGTATAGCTAGAAGCGAAACGCCATTATTGAATTAGATACATACGCCTTCATCTGAATAATAGTCTAAATACCCGCGGCGGGCAATGCAACCCGAGCAGTGATCTTGCGAGTTTGGCAAGCCGAGGCACGAGCTCTTGCATGGGCGAGTGAGTGGCGACTTGAGGTCCGCGAGCGAAAACGAACAAGTCTCTCAAGCACTTTGGAATACGGGAAAAGTAATTTGGGAGAAGAAAGAGACAGGGAAAGGGGAAAGGGGAGAAGGAAAGGGGAAAGGGGAGAAGGAAAGGGGAAAGAGGAGGGAAAAGTAGAGAGGGAAACGGGGAGAGGGAACAGTGAAAGGGGGAGAAGGAAAGGGGAAAGGAGAGAGAGAAAAGGAGAAAGGAAAAAGAGAAATGTGGAGAACTGGCGGAGAAATGAAACTGGATAGGCTGACTTAAAAAAAAAAGCAAATGACGATCAAATGCGGTTTGAGACTCGATTTTTCGGAGGTTTCATTCTAATTTCCGGTTATTCGTGGCGTGCGTCGAACAGTGGATATGGGGAAACAAGAGCGAGAGAGGCTGAGAGGGAGAGAGGGAGAGAGGCAGGAGTGAGAAGTAAGGAGTAAGTAATGATGAGGAGAGAAAAGAGAGAGAGAGAGAAGGGGGGAGGGCGATGCGTTTGAATAAATACTGTATTTTAGGCCAATACCAACTTACGAGAGCGACCACAGGGTAAGCCCCACCGATAACCTATAAAGATGAATATCAATAAGAATAAAAATTCCATCGTCTCTATTAAACAAGGCGCAGTAAGCCGATAAAAGAAAGACGAACTGGTATACGCCACGCACTCCCGAGGAAGGCCGAGGAAGCGAGACACCTGGCGGCAGCTCAGTCAATCACCAGCCACGCGCCCCGGCCTTATCTCGCCTACCTGGCCACACTGACCCACTTCTGCCCATGACGTACACACAACTCTGCCCTCCCCGCCCCTCCTCTCTGCCCTCCCTCATCTCTCGCCCATCCTTCCTCTCCCCCTCTCTTCTCTGCCCTTCCTATTCCATTCCTCCTCTTCGCTCTGCCACCTGTTCTGCTCTCCTCTCCTATCCTCTCCTCTCTCTTCTCCTCTCTTTTCGCCTCCCTTCCCCTCCCCCCTATCTCCTCTCCTCTCAGGATCAACCCCCACTAACGGCTACCGTCCTGAATAATGGATATTACGCCCATGTTCACCTGCGAAGTTATGTTGTACAACTTCCAATTATTGTTACGGCCGCATGTTTAATTCGCGTGTGTTTTTTTCGCGCGCAACGCCCGGCGGTGCCCCGTTTATTTGGCTTAATACGCGCCATCGACCGCAAGCAAGCGCACGCCATTAAGTCAGCGACAGCCCGCCCGCCCATTCACCCGTTTAAAAAACCGCCCAAACGAAAGCTAGCTGAAATACGCACATTCCTCCCCTTAATCAAAACAAATAAGAGCGTTTATCAGATAACTTTATCTCCGGCGCCGTGAGACCACTCCAGAGGCTCTGCTTTACGGCCCAAAGCATCTCCATGGCCCTCAACCCCCCCCCCCCCACACACACTCTTAAAGCTCCTCGCCTTCCCCACACAAACGCTTAAAAGAAGGCCATGTGTCACCGCCCATTGCTCTCATGGGCTCCGAACTGTCTCCGCACGATACAAACTCTACGGATATTGACGCCACATTTCACCAATAACTCGTCTAATCTCCCAAGATCATTTGTCACGGTGTCGTTCCATTATTTCTACGCTTGTCAGGACACTTATCACGCTGAGAGAGAGAGAGAGAGAGAGAGAGAGAGAGAGAGAGAGAGAGAGAGAAAGAATAGGTAAAATGCATCGTCATCTTCGTCATCATTACCAACATATACGTCATCATGCCTCTTCTTTTCTTCGCCTTCCTCCTCCCTTTCCTCTTCTCTCCCCCCTCTCCATCTTATCCCCCCCTCCCTTTCTACCCCCCCCCCACCGACTCCCTACACGTCGAGGATCACATCGCCTCGGCCTCCACTCTCGCCAAGAGCTCTTTCACTCGGCTTCTCCTCTTCAGCATTTTCGCGACTGTGACCCTCCACCCCGCCTGCACGCCTCTCCCGCCCGCTCTTGGATCTCGGGACGTAATTAAGGGCGTGACTATCTTCCTCT
>NC_051421.1:20974750-20979750 GCF_015228065.2 Penaeus monodon | reverse complement strand
ACGACTCCTAAAAAACAAGAGCAATGTTCTTAGTTACTTGCTCGTCTCTCTCTTTCTCTTTCTCACTCTACCGTCTTCTATCTCACTCTATCTCACTTTCTCTTAATCTCACTCTTTCTCATTCTCTCTCTCACTCTCTTCCTCTCTTTCTCTTTCACCTCCCCCCCTCTGTCTCACTCACCTGCGTTCATAACAGGAAATATCCAATTCACAAATAAGACAATAAAAAGCACAAGGACGGCAAGTCGCTGCAAACGTGATCATAAAGCTCAAATTATACATTTTACGAGTCAGCCAGTCATGCATTGAACATATTATTAATCAAGCAACTAACTTGCAACTTTTAAAGTTCTTTCTGGCAGTTCAAATTTGCATGATACCCCCTCCTCTCCCTTCGCTCTCCCTACACCTTGAAGGCCTTATAAAATTTGTCAAAATTCATTCCACTATTCCCCGCCTTGCGCCAAAGACAGCAAATCCATCATAGTTTCCCCTTCGTTTCGGCGGCGCTTCGGCTCTCAACGGAAAACGGGCTGGCTCAGGCAACGCCGCCAAAATAACTCGGGAGAAAATGGCAAATCCAAATAAAAACAAAATTTAAATTGTATCTGTAATGCCATTTTCCTAAGAAGTTGTTGTATACGACAAAGTGTGAAATTTTCGCTTATATTCGACTGCAACCCACTGTCTTTGAATTTCCTCTCCATGTATGCCGAACATCAACGCAGGGTGAAATCAGTGCAGAAGATGAGGATGAGGAGAAGGAGAGAGAGAAATTGAAAGAGGAGGAGAAAGGGAAAGAGGACGAGGAAAAGTGAGAAAAAAGGAAAATGAAGAAGAAAAAGAGGAGAAGAATAAGGGCACGAAGTAAAGGAAGAAGGAAAAGAACGTAGACTATTTTCACCGCAGATTATAAACGCACAAGGCGGGATGCGTAATCTATGATGGGCTTCGCCTGCAGCTCGTAGAAGTCGAGGCAAAGTACAAACGGCCTACATCAACGAGGGGAAATTGGACGCTTGAGTTTCTTAAACAAAATTTCCCCGCGAGGATAAAGGAGACGAGGAAAATAAAAGTTGAAGCGGGGGAACGAGAGAGAGACTAAATGTGTCAGTGAATTATTCTTCACTAGTCTGTCACGCACATGCATACATACACACGTTCTCGCAAATGCGTTCACATACATAAGCGTTCACACAAAACACGCGCGCGCACGTACGCACGCACGCACGCACACACACGCGCGCGCGATATAAATACATACATATATATCATATACGATATATATACATAAATGTTTGTGTACATCTGCACATATCCCAATAAACCGATATACATTTATATCCTAACATAAATATGGAGGTAAAGAAAAACAACACTATGCACCTTACGCTCACACATTGGCACCGTCGCACCGCCGTCCACAGCAGGCCCGGGGCGCGTCGAAAGCCCGATTCTAAAAATAGCATTACCGCTCAAAATACGGCACGCCCACCTTGCCCAAAAGCGTGCACATATTCCAAGCGAATAGCCAAGCTCCCCTAAAAAAAATAAAAAAGTGAGCAAAGATGGTTGGCTGAGGCGTTCCTCCACGCGCGCCCTTGCGTCATAGCCCGCGCTCCGGTGACGTCACTGGGATCCGCGTGACGTCATGCCTGGCCCTCGTGACGCCATCCGAGGGGAAGAGAATGAGCCGGAGGGGAAAGAGGGGCGTACGGGGGAGGGGGAGGGGGGTCCGAGTCGCGGTGCATCGATAACTTTCAAAATGGGCATTCTGATACTGCATCGGCTGCCATTGTTTGCTGTTTTTGTTTGTTCAGGAGCAAGGAGTCATCGATAGGAAGGGTTTTTTTATCAATACATAAAGGATAACAGGGGAGAGGGTTGCAAGACAAAGCCTTTAGTGAAGAAGAGAGTGAGTGAAAAACAATATTATAAAACTTTACTTTATTTTTTTTTTAGAGGCGTATTCTCCACCTCTCCAACTATCACTCATTAATGTCACGCGTTTCCAGTCTCTCTCTCACTACAGTTCAAGGAACAGCAATTAAAATCGAGGAAACGCGATTTACACGCACGCTAATTAGCTTTCGTGCAGCTTCCATAGAGACCGGTGATCCCTGCCCCTGCCTTCCCCTCCCCTCCCCTACCCTTACTTGGCTTAAAAGGGCTTCCTCTCGCCCCTCGATGACACTGACGAAGCCTACTTCTAAAATAAACACAGGATGACTTATAACGCGGCGTGTCTATGGGGCGACACTTTACCGTTTGACTAAATACAGTCTAACACTGAGAAGTGGAGTGTGAGACTGATGATGAAGATAGAAAGAATAAAAAAGGAAATCATTAAAAGTGATAAGAACAAAACAAAAAAAAAAAAAAAAAAAAAAAAAAAAAAAGGAAAAAAATGGAATGAGAGAAGAGACAAGAAAGTCAACCCCGTTTCTTCGCCTGCTTGCTTGCACGTGCATCTGAAGCACCACTTGCAACCCCCCCGTCCCCTCTAGGTGCCAGACGATGCCAAGACGATGCCAAGCCCTCGCAGACGCCGTCCTCGCCGCCGCCGCCGCCGCCGCCGCCACCCCGCCATCCCCCAAACGATCCGGAGTCCTTGGTCGGCCGACTCATCACCCCGACAGCACCGTCATCACGCAGCGCCACACTCATCACTCGGCATTCATCACCACTGCAACTGGGTGACGTCGCAGACATTATCGCCAACATCTGCTTGATGGCCGTCTTCATCACCATCACCATTATCATCATCGTCGCAAATTAAAAACGGTCAGCTGAGATGGGCAGCATTACACAAGTAAGTAAATGATATTAGAAAATTGAAGCCATAAATCAGACAATAAAACTTCTGAAAGATCCACAATTTTTAAGGGAAACGCTCCTCTTCACCCTTGGCCGATTTCAAGCGCTAAGAAAGCAAAAGGAGGGAGGTGAGCGGGAAGGATAAACAGGGGAAGAGGAGCAAACACGGTGAATTCCAAGAGATGAAGTCTGGCGAAATATTACAACAGGAAAGAAAGTGACAACGAGCAGAAAAAAATAACACAGCTGATGATACATATAAACTATTTTAGGAAAATGTGAGATAAGGGAGATTTGTCACAGAAGATGAGAGAGAGAAAAAAAGGTAAATACTGGAATAATAAAGAAAGCGAAAAACAGGGCTACAGTAGAAGAAGGGATAAGAAAGAAAGAGGACAGGAAGATCAACCTAACAAAGCGAACATGTTGACAAACCATTAAAGAAATTCTGCGAAATGGATGGACACACTCGAGCGATGACATGGGCGAGAGGAGACGGAGGAAGGGGAAAACGAGAAACGCGGAGAACAAGAAACAAACTATGAGAGAGGACAGAGAAAGGAGGGGTGGGGAAAGGAGGACGAGAAAGCCGAAGAAAAAAGAAGAGAGCGCCCGGCTACACGACGCACGTCCAGAACCGGTGTGTAAAAAAGGGAAACCGAAGGCCAGAAAGAAAGGCATAGCCATAAGTACAGACAGAGATCGCGGTAAGACAGTACAGAAGACGGGGAAAGAGATACGCGAGGAGAAAGAGGGAAGGCGGGAAGAGGGAGCGGGAAGAGATGAGGAAGACAGGGAGAAAGAGGGGTAGAAGAGGGACGAAAGGGGAGGGGGGTAAGAGGGGAGAAGGAGGGGAAAGGGGAGAGGGGTAAGAGGGGAGAGGGCGGGAAAGGGGAGGGGGGGGAAGAGGGGAGAAGGCGGGAAAAGGAGAGGGGGAAGAGAGATGGCGGGAAAAGGAGAGGGGGAAGAGAGATGGCGAGAAACGGAAAGGGGGAAAGAAGGCGGGAAAGGGAGAGTGAGGGAAGCTAGGAAGACAGAGGGGAGGGAGGGGGGAGCTGTATCAGCGCGAAGTAGGTTGAAAAGGAAGACGTGAATCGATGTGGCCGAGCGCGCCTATGGGAAAATGTGAGCTCTGAGGGCGGCGAGGGGACGAGATGAAGAGATAAGGGCACTGGAGAAGAGAGCGGGAGCAGAGGCGAGCGGGGAACGGGTCGAACAGCAGACTGTTAACAAGGTCAAAGTCAAGGGGAAAAGTGGGATAACAATGAGAAGTACAACAATTGCATCCGGGTTTGCAAGCCGTTTCCCACACTGCTCCCCATCTCCCTCCTTCTTAATCAGGGAAAGGGGAAGGAGAGCAACCGAAGGAGAGAGGAATTGAATAACGGGAAGAAACATCTCGAGACAAGCACGAGACGGTGAAAGCGGGAAAAAAGAGGGACCTTCGACCGCAAAGAATAATCGGGAGAACAAGGCACGATCCCAGCAGTGACCACGGGAGGGGGGGGGTGAAGCGACGGCGGTATAAGAAGGGGCGGCTAAGAAAGTACCAGAAGCTGGAGAGTAGCAAGATTGCCAAGGGGCTTTGCAGTACTGCGTCTGCGACTGGAGCAAGCAGTACTATGACTGCTGCAAGGCGAAGGTCCGTCTGTGGCATGACAGTGTAGAGGGGGGGGGGGTGCCGCCAATGGGGGTGGAGTACCAGTGAAGGTGGAGTACCAGGCAGCAGAGGCGAGGAAGCTCAGCCTCGCGGATGGGTAACAGAAGCACAACTTTAATCGAGGCATTTGACGAGGGAGAAGGTGTGGTGGTGTGGTGTGGGCCGCAATCAATACCACGATCTCTACACCCATGGCACTCTCTCTGCCAGCCCATGACAAGTCCCAACATCTGGTCAGGGTTGACCCCCCCTCAGGCCAATTATGATTCTATTTCTCTCTGGTTTTCTCTCGCCAGACATGAGCCCTTCGCCCTGGCGCACTCGCTCATGACCTGGGCTGTTCCCCACGACCCGCCGACGGCAGCACCGCGCTGGAGCCGCAGCGCTCTCGGGGCCACGCTAACTGCCCGATTACTGTATCATTAACATAATCGAGGGCGTTTCATGTTGTTATTCTTGTTGCCTATTATCCTCATTTATTACTATTTATTTTTTATCTAAGTCTCTCCCACCTACTGACCCG